>NC_079193.1:13659025-13811525 GCF_029499605.1 Hyla sarda
GCCTCTTATATACAAGAATATAACTACTATAATACTACTCCTATATACAAGAATATAACTACTATAATACTGCTCCTATATACAAGAATATAACTACTATAATACTGCTCCTATATACAAGAATATAACTACTATAATACTGCTCCTATATACAAGAATATAACTACTATAATACTGCTCCTATATACAAGAATATAACTACTATAATACTGCTCCTATATACAAGAATATAACTACTATAATACTGCTCCTATATACAAGAATATAACTACTATAATACTGCTCCTATATACAAGAATATAACTACTATAATACTGCTCCTATATACAAGAATATAACTACTATAATACCGCCCTCTATATACAAGAATATAACTACTATAATACTGCTCCTATATACAAGAATATAACGGCTATAATACTGCTCCTATATACAAGAATATACCTACTATAATACTGCTCCTATATACAAGAATATAACTACTATAATACTGCTCCTATATACAAGAATATAACTACTATAATACTGCTCCTATATACAAGAATATAACTACTATAATACTGCTCCTATACATAAGAATATAACTACTATAATACTACCCTCTATATACAAGAACATAACTACTATAAGATCACTAGTGCCTATAAGACATGGCCCTGACCTCCCTATGTATATGACAGGTAAATGTTTGTAAGTTCTTGAGAACATTTTGGTCTCAGTACAATAAATATGGGGACAGTGATAGGAATTATATTTTCGGAGAGGATGTGGACTCAAGGTACCTGACGTGGCGACAATTTCTTCTATGTGCCAGGACATTCCACAGCTGGGAAATACATTTTGCTATAAACGTGCTGTGAGTTACTTTCTGTAACACTTTAGTCACTGGTACACTGTGCAGCATCTCTCCAGTCCTGTAGTCACTATGTAAACATTTGCTTGATGATGATGTGTTTAATTCACGAAATATATACATTACAAACAGGAATATCAGGTGGGTAATGATGTCATCATCTTATAATATCCAATATGCTCTTCCTCAAAGGTAACAGCCTAATTCCTAACATATACTCTTTAAAAGTTTGCCCCTTCGCTGCCTTCTTATTTTACAAAAATGATTGAAAACCTACCAGCAGGTAGGTAATTTCCCCCCTTATGTAAGTTCCCCATTAGGTAGGTGACCCCGTAGGTAGGCAGGTCCCTCAGTGGGTAAGCAACTTCCCCATTTAGGTAGGTAGGTTCGCCAGTAGTCCGGTAGATGCCCACAGTACGTAGGTAGTTTCCCCTATGAGGTAGGTTAATCCCCCCAAGTTTGTAGGTTCTCCTGTAGATCAATAGTTCCCTCCAGTGGACAGATTGGTGGCCATTCTAGGTAGTGTTCCTCCGTACATAGATAGGTCTGCCATTACCAACATAAAAAAGTTAGGTAAGTGGGCTTAGGGGAATACCCTAAGTGAGCAGATAGGTAGGTCCTCTCAGGAGGCAGGTATGTCACCCAGTTGGAAGGTAGTTCCACCCAGTAGGTAGATAGGTGCTCGCTGTAAGTAGATGGGTAGGTATGTGCCCCTATTTGGTAGGTCTTCACTCTAGGTAGGTTCCCCTATTAGCTATGTCCACCCTGTGGGAACATATGTGGTCCATTATGTAGGTAATTTTAGGAGAATTCTGGACTTATCCACCTATCGCTCATCCCGTTGGAATACAATACACTGGACCTCTGGTCACCCTAAAGTGGCTGATAACAGGGAACAATAGAAATCCAGGTGTGTCAGACGCAAGCATATGGCACCTGAGTCGTGTGCACAGAGGTCACATGGTGGGACACAAGGTCAGTTAGTGTCAGTCGATGGAGGCATAGCAGTGTGGTATGTAGTGTCTTCTTATGTGTACGGTTGTGTACATGAGACCTAAAAGGGTTTATGGGTTTATGCCCCTACAGATTTTCTTTTTTATTAGGAGGATTCAAAAGGGGATCAGGAATAAAAAGGAAGGACATATACCTCTCCTGCCGGGTGGATCCACTTCTGTTTGGGCTCAAAAACTGAATGAAAAACTTCCAGAAAAAATTGTGTGTGACCCCCCCCCCCCTTAATTATATTATTTTATTTTATTTTATAGTGCTTCATCCTTTACGATGCAGTTTTTCAGGTGGTTTTCCACAATATTGTGCTATTTTACGCAATTTCACATATATCATGTGGTTCAAGGGTCTCTCTCAACGAAAATGAAAAAACGCTACAAGCTGCACCAAAAAACAACAACAAACATTTAAATTTTTTTCTTTTCAAGAGGGGTGTAATGGGGGGAAGGGGGTTATAATGGGGGGGGGGGGGCTTCATTTGCCATTGTTTGTCTTACATTTTAGATTTACCTTTTGACTTCCAGCTACATCTGGCCACAGTGTTTTGAGCTAAAAAAAAAAGAAATAAATAAAAACACAAAGAAAAAAACTGGGTGTTTTTCCAGAAAATACCATGGCCCTCATTTACGAAGCCGAACCCGACAGTTTTTATCAGGTTTTGCGAATTAAACTTAGGCGCACGCCTGTGCGACAGTGTTTACGACATGTTTGGACAAAAAAAAAAAAGTACATTCTCAAAAATCACTCGGAGAGTTTGAGAAAACTCTACAAAGGGGCATGGCTTATCGAAAAATGGGCGTAACCCGACATTTTTGTTTTAGTTTTTTTGTCCAAAACTCAACGAAAAAGCGGAGAAGAGTGAATTCTGAAACTGCCAGAGGCTGGTGCAAAAAACTGGTAAAATGGTCGGTTTTTAACCAACATGGTTATTATGGACAATATGCATAAACTAGGTAGCCCAAAATTTAAAAGACTGGTTCACTTAAATCGCCTTTCATCGGAACTTATATTCCTGACTTGATAGGATATATGCACAAATATTTTTATAACTTAACCTCTTAAGGACCAAGGATGTACCGGTACGTCCTGAGTCCGCTCCCATTCTATAACACGCCGTGGCCCCGCGTCATAGTGGGTCAGGCCTAGCCTCTAACAACTGCTGGGACACGTGGCTAATAGAGCGCGGCACTGATTGCGGTGCCACGCACTATTAACCCTTTAGACGTGGCGTTCAATGTTGAACGCCGCGTCTAAAGTGAAACTAAAACTAGTTGCTGGTTAGCTCAGGGGGCTGTTCGGGATGTCCGCGGCGAAATCGCGGCATCCCAAACAGCTGAGACACAGCAGGAGGGTCCCTTACCTTGCCTCCTGGTGTCCGATCGCCGAATGACTGCTCAGTGCCTGAGATCCAGGCATGAGCAGTCAAGCGGCAGAATCATTGATCAATGGTTTCCTATGAGAAACCATTGATCAATGTAAAAGATCAGTGTGTGCAGTGCTATAGGTCCCTATGAAAGCTATAACACTGCAATAAAAAGTGGAAAAAAAAAGTGAATAAAGATCATTTAACCCCTTCCCTAATAAATGTTTGAATCACCCCCCTTTTCAAAAAAAAAAAAAAAAAAACCTGTGTAACTAAAATATTTGTGGTATCTCCGCATGTGAAAATGTCTGAATTATAAAAATATATTGTTAATTAAACCGTACAGTCAATGGCGTACGCGCAAAAAAATTCAAAAGTTCAAGATAGCGTATTTTTGGTCCATTTTATATCATGAAAAAAATTATAAAAAGCGATTAAAAAGTCTGATCAATACAAAAATGGTACCAATAAAAACTTCAGATCAGGGCGCAAAAAAATTTCCCTCTCATCGCCCCATATGCAGAAAAAAAAAGTTATAGGGGTCAGAAGATGACAATTTTAAACGTATACATTTTCCTGCATGTAGTTATGATTTTTTCCAGAAGTGCGACAAAATCAAACCTATATAAGTAGGGTATCATTTTAACCGTATGGACCTACAGAATAATGATAAGGTGTCATTTTTACCGGAAAATGTACTGTGTAGAAACAGAAGCTCCCAAAATTTACAAAATGGTGTTTTATTTTTTTTTTTCAATTTTGTGTCACAATGATTTTTTTTTTCCGTTTCGCCGTAGATTTGTGGGTAAAATGACAGATGTCATTACAAAGTAGAATTGTTGGCACAAAAAATAAGCCATCATATGGATTTTTAGGTGCAAAATTTTATTTTTTAAAGGATAGTAGGAAAAAAAGAAAGTGCAAAAACAGAAAACCCCTGGTCCTTAAGGGGTTAAATGTGTTGAGATTTTAAATAAATGTATTTTTAAAATGCAGTTTACTTTCATGGTAGTACTTTTTAATTTAATCTGTGATTCATTCAATATCTATTGCACAACTTTATTTGTTGTAATACTAACATAATCCACATCATCCTTTTCTTTTCTCTGGTATGTAGAATATTGTCGCTATGGCTGGCAGCCTCAGTGTCCAAATCAATGCTTACAAGTTTTTCTAAAATTTAGTGAAAAAATTTGTTATTTCTTAAATAAAATCTCCATGGTTCAAAGAGCACATTTGGCACCCAAATTTAAAGGGGTACTGCGGTGGAAAACTTTTTTTTTTTTTTTTTTTTTAATCAACAGGTGCCAGAAAGTTAAACAGATTTGTAAATTACTTCTATTTAAAAATCTTAATCCTTCCAGTACTTATTAGCTGCCGAATACTAATGAGGAAATTATTTTCTTTTTGGAACACAGAGCTCTCTGCTGACATCACGAGCACAGTGCTCTCTGCTGACATCTCTGTCCATTTTAGGAACTGTTCAGAGCAGCATATGTTTGCTATGGGGATTTTCTCCTACTCTGGACAGTTCTTAAAAATGGACAGAGATGTCAGCAGAGAGCACTGTGATTGTGATGTCAGCAGAGAGCTCTGTGTTCCAAAAAGAAGAGAGTTTCCTCTGTAGTATTCAGCAGCTAATAAGTACTGGAAGGATTAAGATTTTTTTAATAGAAGTAATTTACAAATCTGTTTAACTTTCTGGCACCAACTGATTAAAAAAAAAAAGTTATCCACCGGCGTACCCTTTAAAAGGTGTACTCCAGTGGGGCCACCAAAAAGGGGCGTGTCCCCTACATTTTCACAAAAAAAAACAACATATTTACTAAGGTTTCCACAGAAAATGTGGTGGATTTGAGCTGAGGAAAACCCCACAGATCAGAACATGTGTAAAAAAAGCAAAATGTAGGGAAAAAAATTGTAGGGAATTAAAAACCCACAAAAGAAAACTACACAACACTTAGTAAATCAGGGCCAATGTCTGACACCCAAAAAATCCCCTCAAAAACCTTGCCACATGGTGTTTTTTTTGGGCATAAAACGCAGGAGCCAAATGTTAGCTGAGAGTCAATTGGGAAATATAAAACACCACATGGCATTTTTTTTTTTTGGGGGGGGGGGGGGGGGGTTATTATACCCTTTAGTGACCTGTTTAGGCTCAGACGCAGTTTTTTTTTTTTTTTTTTTTAAGCATGCTCTGGGTATGGCATTTAAAAAATAAAATAAAAAATTGGGGGGTTTTTCCTCCTATAGACTTCTCTATAGGTGGATAAAAAAACAAAATGCCATGGGTGCATGCATGTTTGCATTATTACTGTCACTCCCCCTCCAATTCTTCAATAGAAATCCTTGAGAAAGAATCACATGACTTGCAATGAGGAAAAATGACAAGGGATGAAACGCCAAAGAAAAAAAAATTGTGTTTTCTAATACACAGTATTTTTTTAATACAAAAAAAAAGCCACAAAAACTTCATCATGGAGGAGAAAAAAGAGGGGACAGTTTTTAGTGTTTTTTTTTTTTTTTTTGCGCCATAAAAAGCCAAACAAAACTTGTTTGTTTTATTTCACAGAATAAAGCCATAAAAAGTGTGTGTGTTTTTTTACCCTAAAATTTAAAATAAATTAATTAATTAATAAATAAAAAAAAGAAAATGAAAATAAATAAATACATACATAAATAAACACATAAATAAATAAAATAAAAATTAATAAATAAAATAAAAATTAAATCAAATAAAAAGTTAGTAAAATGATTTTTTTCCAGCAAAAAGCCACAAAAAATTTGTTTTTTATATACCTTAAAATAATAATAATAATAATAATAATAATAATAAAAAAAGTACTTTTAATAAAGTAAAATGAAAATAAATAAATACATAAATAAACACATAAATAAAATAAAAATAAATAAATAAATAAATAAAAATAACATAAAAAAGACAGTTAAACAATTTTTTAAAATTAAAATCTGATATCCATCACTAACAACATCCCTTGTATAAGTCTAGGCTCATACATAAATGTTTTTGGGACACTTTTTGAACCATAAGGTTGCTTTACTGCTCAAATAACATTCCAAAGACAAAAAAAAATTGCCAAAAAAATTTAATGTTTTTGAGCCTTAAAAAGGCCACAAAGACCATCATTTCCTCTTTTACTCTAATGCAGTGTTTCCCAACCAGAGTGCCTCCTGCTGTTGCAAAACTATAACTCCCAGAATGCCCGGACAGCCGTTGGCTGTCCGAGCATGCTGGAAGTTTTAGTTTTGCAACAGCTGGGGGAACACTGGTTGGCACTTACTGTCCAAATGTAAACATTGTTCCAAGTTATTTGTGTTACAAGTTTTTTGTAAACTTTTTTCCCCTCTAATTTAAGTATAAATGTAGCACAATGAATAAAAAAAATAAAATAAATAAATTACGTTGTTTCAGATGACCCCGGTGCGTTTTCCCCACACATGTAGCATTATAATATAGTTTTATAGTTATGCATTGTTGTACAGAGCAGCCGCGCGCTCCACCTCCAGAGAAAACCCAGACTCAGCAGACTCTATGATGTTGACTAATATTCCAGATATCCTGCGGTGAAAAAAAATATAAAAAATAAAAAAAAATTCAAAAGGGCTATTGGGTTTCAGATTCCAAAGGAATGAAATATGGAAGAACTGACAGGTGTGAAACATCATCGTGAAATGAGGGGATTGGTATCTGCTCAGAACAAAAAAAGAAAGATTTTCCATAAATCGGAAAATTCCCAAATTTTCCTGACGCTGCCTAAAATAACTTTTAATGCCTAGTTAAAAATAAATCCGCAAAAATCTATAATTTTTAGAATGTAACAAAATGTATTTGAAAACTTTATAAATGGAAATATTCTAGAAATAATTCTTTATGTTCACGCAGCAGAATTTCTATGCAGAATTCTGCTGGAAAATTCTGCTGGGAAATTATGCAAAATTTTCTGCAATTTGAATTGGTGGGGATTATACTGTCCCAGCAAAATTCTTCAGAATTCCGGGCGGAATCCCATTGAAGTTAAAGGGGTTTTGAATTTTGGAAGAATTCTGTTTTGAGTGCACAGAACTTTGGCCGAAAATTACGCTCAAATTCTGCAAAAGTACAAAAATCTGCAGCAAGCTTTGCAGAACAGACTCTGAGCAAAATACCAAAATTTCCGCCATGTGAATGTAGCCTATGTCTGCCCAGAAAATTTAGCATGTCGATTGTTTTCGCCGAGGCCAGAATCAGAATTTCGGTGGCAGATGTTTCCGTCGGGAAAATTCCGCTGTGTGCACTGTGCAGCAGAATCCCATTGAAAACAATGCCTGCTCATTTTTCTCCTACATGATGCAGTTTTTGTGGCATTTTTTAAATTACCTTAGGAAAAAAAAACAGAAAACAAATTCATGAACCTATGGCAAGGACAAGCAGGACTCTGTATACTGAGGATAAGCAGGGCTCTGTACACCGAAGACAAGTAGGGCTCTGTACACGGAGGACAAGCAGGGCTCTGTACACCGAGGACAAGCAGGGCTCTGTACACCGAGGACAAGCAGGGCTCTGTACACCGAAGACAAGTAGGGCTCTGTATACCGAGGACAAGCAGGGCTCTGTACACGGAAGACAAGCAGGGCTCTGTACACCGAGGACAAGCAGGGCTCTGTACACCGAGGACAAGCAGGGCTCTGTGCACCGAGGACAAGCAGGGCTCTGTACACCGAGGACAAGCAGGGCTCTGTACACTGAGGACCAGCAGGGCTCTGTACACTGAGGACAAGCAGGGCTCTGTACACTGAGGACAAGCAGGGCTCTGTACACTGAGGACAAGTAGGACCCTGTACACTGAGGAGAAGCAGGGCTCTGTACACTGAGGACAAGCAGGGCTCTGTACACTGAGGACAAGCGGGGCTCTGTACACTGAGGACAAGCGGGACTCTGTACACTGAGGACAAGCAGGGCTCTGTACACTGGAGGACAAGCAGGGCTCTGTGCACTGAGGACAAGCAGGGCTCTGTACACCGAAGACAAGCAGGGCTCTGTACACAGAGGACCATCAGGCAGGGCTCTGTGCACTGAGAACAAGCAGGACTCTGTATACTGAGAGTAAGCAGGGCTCTGTGCACTAAGGAAAAGCAGGACTCTATACACGGAGGACATGGCTGCTTATGTACATTTTTAATCCTAGTTACTGACCCCCCTATTTATTTCCTCCCTTCAAGCTGTTATCCATGATTACATAAATATAGCAGCTTTCTTTCAGAAACAGCTCCACCCCTGTCCTCAGGTTGTATGTGGTATTACAACTTGGCTCTATTTAGTTTAACGGAACTTAGCTGCAACACGACACACAACCTGAGGACAAGATTGGTGCATTTTCTGGAATAAAGTTGCTATGTTTTTCAAATCCTGAATAACCCATTTAAGCCTACCTGTATGCCCTGTCTGCCTGGTACTTGGTATCAGCAGCCAGACCTCACCACATCATAGATTATTCTGATGCTTGCTATTAACCCTTCAGATGCAGTTACCGATACTGATCACAGCATCTGAAGTATTACAGGAGCTTACATAGACTCATTGGACCACCTGCAGCGCGATCAAGATGTTCCAGTGAGTCAAGATGGCGGACGGTTCTCCACTAACCTGCTTCAAGGCCGGTTCTGGTAATTTTGTATATGGTCTGCCTTCTGGTAATTTTTTGCGCTGTGGTCTATAGTTTTTATAGGTACCATTTTTGTTTGGATGGGACTTTTTGATTGCTTTTAATGCATTTTTTTAGGGTATACAAATACGCAATTTTGGACTTTGGAATATTTTTACATATACGCCATTGACCTTGTGGTTTCATTAACATAATATTTTTATAGTTCGGACATTTACGCACGTGACGATACCTCATATGTTTTTTTTTTATACGGAATTTGGGAAAGGGGGTGATTTAAACTTTTAGTATGGAAGGGGTTAATTTACATTTATTAACTTTTAAAAAAACTTTTTTACACCATTTTTTAGTCCCCATAGGGGACTATTACATGCAATCTTCTGATTGCATATAGTGTTCAATGCTATGCCACACTGTTTAATGCTATGCCATCCTCTCAGCTGTTTGGTGAAATCACGGCGGTCCCTATCAGCCCGAAGCTGAGCTGTCGGGAATGGTTTTAATTTCACCTTAGACACGGTGATCAACCATGATCACAGAGTATAAGGGGTTAATGTGGGGCATCACCGCAATCAGTAAAAGAATTGGTGTCATTACAAAGTACAACTGGTCGCACAACAAACTACCATTTGGGTCCGTAGATGGAAAAATAAAAGAATTATGGCTCCTAAAATACATGGTAGAACAGCAAGAATTGTCTGTGTCCAATTTGTAGATACGAACGCTGAGCTGTGATTGGTTGATATATGTCTGAGACAAAAATCAACACAATTTAAAAAAAATCTGTGCCATGAAAGGATGTGGATTTAAAATCCAAACCACATGTCGATCTGTAATGGATTTTGGTGTCAACTTTTATTTCAGTGGTTCTCAACCTTTTTGGTGACTGTACCCCCAAAGGCTGAAAGTATGTCAGCAGGTGCCCCTCTCGTGTTAATTTGTGCGGAACTTATGCATGAGGGGAACCCGCGGACAAAAGGCATGTGCTTACCTTTATACTAATGCGATACTTAATCCCCTTGTGCCATTACTCCCCCCTCCCTTTGTTCCTCTTTTGCCATTATTCCCCCCTCTATCTTAATCCCTTTTGCCATTATTCCCCCCTCTATCTTTATTCCCTTGTGCCATTACTCCCCCCTCACTCTGATCCCCTTGTGCCATTATTCCCCCTCCATCTTAATCCCCCTGTGCCATAATTCCCCCTCCGTCTGATCCCCTTTTGCCATTATCCCTCTCTCCCCCTCCATCTTAATGCCCTTGCGCCTTTATTTCTCTCCCCCCACCCTTCCCCCTCCAATGCCCCTGGGCTAATAAATAACATCCCTCCCATAGACTTAATTTTTTACATTACCCGGCCTGTTCGGGTACTGCTCCCAAAGTCCCGTTCCCGGAGTCCCGTTCAGCGCCGCACAGAAGGGTGACATCCTCCTGCGCTGTCGGCACCTCCACGTGACGTCAGGGGATGTCACGCGTCTCCCCAGCAACCACACAGCTCCTGTAAAGTAGCCACGGCCATTCCCCGCAATGCGCTGACAAAAATGGGGAATGGCTTTAGCATGTCTTGAGGATTGCCAAATAATGCACCACAATTTGACATTAATTCTGGCACAATTCAAATGGGCGCTATAATTAAAACTAATTTTTCCTATTATACACCTTATGGTAAATAAAAAAATCTTTCTAATGCACATTGTTTAATAAAAAAAAGGTTTTCTATTTTTTATTAAAGCTGCCACTAGGTGTCTCCCTACTTGTCCAGAGCACATTTCTGCCCATCTCTTACACAGACTTTGGACTCATGCTGTCCGGGCAGAAGTCCAAAATCTGGAAATGCAGTCTGGAGTGCTGAGGGGTGTGTGTGCAGCATTAGCCAATCATAGCTCATCTCACACTGAACTGCTCTGGGCTGTGTATAGCAGAGTGAGGGAGGAAGTTCTCCCCTGTATAGCTTTAGATGATGTCACACCTGCTGAGGAACGCCCCTTCCCAGTCTGTGAATCTGACTGAGCAGAAAATACAGAGCAATATCAAGGTAGAAAACGAAAAAATAATAAAAATAAAGGCAGGGGGGTGGTTTATCATGATGGGACGGAGGATTATAACATTTAACAATATCATGAGAGGTACTCTTTAAGCCGAATAAAGCTGTGTCCGGCTGGAAATTCTCCAGGCAGTCATTCTACAGACAGTGGCCACCGGCAGAATATTCCAGAGCTAGGAACACTCAGAAATACGTCATCTCTATAGGCAGGAATGCATTTTTTAAAGCAGATTTCGCAAAAACAATTGACATGTCAACTCTTTCTGTGGAGGCAGGAATTAAAACTCCTGCGGCAGAAATTCCACCATGTCCACAGTGCAGCAGAATTCCAATGAAGCGAATGGGCCTCCACTGCAACGGAATTTCTGAGTGGAATTCGTCCGCCGGATTCTGCTTGGAAATTCGGCTGTGTTGTTGCCAGTTGCTCTAGGCAGTCTTTGGATGCATCAGATTTCTCAATCCGTCTGATACATTGTTGTCAGTCAACTGTAATTTCTGTTCCAGCGATATCAACTTTTTTTTTCTGTAGGTTAAAAAGTTACTGATTTTGGCACCAAATTTTACATCCCTTGAAAATTCTGGCAAAAGCTTCTCACATAATATTCCATGATTACTAGTGCCCAGACAAGCGATATCTGTATAAATAAAACATTTCTAGGGCTTAAATGTGAGTTCAGGTGCAGTGACCATGAAAAAAAAAAAAAAAAAAAAAAAAAAGGATTTTTGTTTTTTACAACATTTTCCAATAATAATTATTTATTTTGATTAAGTTCCACCTTTTCCCGATAAACTAAAGGGAAAAAAAAACTAAAAGCAAAAAAAAAATACAACCATTTCTGGGAATTCTATCTTAGCAAAAATCTGGTGTGAAGTTTTTGATGTAAAATGGACTCTTCATCCATTTGAAAATCTCATGTAAAACATGAAATTTACATAGCCACATAAAAAAGATGTAATTAACATCGTTAGAACAAAAATTGCTGTCGTTTTTTAATATCTCCCACAATGTATCTATAAAAAAAAAGCATCTGTCAGTGATGAACGGTCGTTGAAATACTGAGTTTCACATACATATATATATATATATATATATATATATATATATATATATATAATTTTATTTTATTTTTTTACAGCTACAGATGTGACCAAAATAACATTGGGGGAGATATTCAAAAACTCCTGTAAGGGTGCGTTCACACGGCCGTGTGTCCCGTTTTTTTTTTTTTAGCCCCCCCGTTCCGGTTCCGTTCTTGCAGGCTGTAAATTGATTAAAAACAGTTTTAAAAAATCCCATTCATGTCAATAGGATTTTTTTTTTACAATCCATTTACATCTGTTTGTACCCATCTGCACTCATTCCCGTTTTTTTGACGGCAGAAAAAATGGCACATGAAGTATTTTTTCTCGCGTCAGAAGAAAAAAAAGATAAAGTCAATTTAACATTGAAGTCTATGGAAAATGGATGAGTCTTTAATGTCATCTGTTTGCATACGTTTTTTCAATCCGTTTTCTGTTCCGTTTTTACTTCTGAGCATGCTCAGAACAAAAAAAAATTTTTTTTTTTTAGTTTATTAACTGAACAATAACGTATCCAAACGGATAACATCTGTTTGCATCCGTTATTGTCAGTTTTTATTTTTGACGGGAGAACGGGACGTGTCTAGACGGCCGTGTGAACGCAGCCTTATTTCTATTCCAGCGATATTAAAGGGGTATTCCAGGCCAAAACTTTTTTTTATATATCAACTGGCTCCGGAAAGTTAAATAGATTTGTAAATTACTTCTATTAAAAAATCTTAATCCTTCCAATAGTTATTAGCTTCTGAAGTTGAGTTGTTGTTTTCTGTCTAACTGCTCTCTGATGACTCACGTCCCGGGAGCTGTGCAGTTCCTATGGGGATATTTTCCCATCACGCACAGCTCCCGGGACGTGACATCATCCTTGAGCAGTTAGACAGAAAACTTCAGAAGCTAATAACTATTGGAAGGATTAAGATTTTTTAATAGAAGTAATTTACAAATCTGTTTAACTTTCCGGAGCCAATTGATATATATAAAAAAAGGTTTTGCCTGGAATACCCCTTTAATCGCACCTTTTTTCCCCTTACATTTGCAGAGATATCTTGTGCTGCATTAACAATATCAAAATACGTGAGAGTTCATTTTCGTGCCACTTTTGTTTTTTTTCGTGCCAAAATTTCCGATTTTGACTGGCAATTTTTTTTTTTTGGCACCATCTTTTTTTTGCCATATTTTGAATCACAGAAAATTCGGCGGAAGCATCTTACATAATATTTCATGACTACTAGTGTTCATACAAGCGATAACTGTATAAACAAACATGACCAGAGGTTAAATGTGACTGCAGGTGCAGTGACCATGAAAAAAGGCTTTTTATTTTTATTTTTTTTATTAACATTTTCCAATAATAATTATTTGTTTTTCAATAATTGATTAAATAACACTAGTTTCCTCCCCCCAAAAAAAACTAAAGGAAGGAAAGAACAAAAGAAAAACAAAAACTACAGTAATTTCTGTGATTTCTACACTAGCAAAGAGCTGGTGTGAAATTTTTTATGTAAAATGGACTGTTAAACCTTTGGAAATGTAAAACATGAAATTTACATAACCACACCCACTTGTGCAAAACCGGTGTGATTAGTCCTGAATATCTGATGGAAACGTTTTTGTTGCTAAATTTTGGCCCGAAAAAGTTTCTATCCGATATTAAGAGTAAAAATGATCGAAGGTTGACACTAATATCCGATAAAACCTTTTTCGCAACAAAATTTGGGCGCAAAACGCGAAATTTTTGACATGAAGAGATTTGAATATGACCCCCCATTGTGGGAACATACCCTCATACTTTTCATGCACGCTTCGACAACAAACTTAATGCACTTCATGCAGTCTAGTGATGAGAAATAGCTAAGTACTGGGGCAGAATACACCCGATTTAAAACGGTTAACCAAAATTTTTACTATTTTTTGTATTGTTTTCAAAAATATATATTACATATAAAATGATTGTTAACTTTTTGGGATCACATGGGAAAACATTAGTGCCTCCATCACGCTATAGTCTGCATCCTTCGAAATCACCTGCTGCAATTATTTTGACACCTTCGCAAGGAAACAAAAAATTTCCCAACTTTCAAAAACAATAATATTTAGAAAACCTTTAAATCAAAACTAAACCCATAAGGTAATAAACTATTGTCTTGTATTATAATAGTTATAAAATATGTTTTGGGGCGGGTAGTAGTGTTCCTTTAAATATTGAACTCGCCTTTGTGGACGGATGGAACAATTACTTTAGGAGTAGCTGTTGTTTTAAGTTTTCGTCGGCGCGATGCGGTCGATGTCATCTTCTTTTGTCTACAAAACATGTTATATTAAGTGTCACTGAATGCTGGAAACCTTGAGAGAGTTTTTTCTGGCACAAGCTAAAAGCATTACTGATTTTGACAGGAAATCTCTAAAGCTGAGTTATATTTATATATTTTTTTTTAACAAAAGATACTGCAACATAAATATTGTTGCGACTAATACTACATAAATCATCGACGAGCATGTAAATGAACAAGCCACACACGTGGTCTCCTTGTCAGGGGCTGCTTCTCCGAAGAAACTGTATAATATTTTGTCAGAAACTATGATTCATTCACATTTTCCTTGGGAAATCACTAACAGCTTTCTTCTATTTCTCAAATTTAAATTTTTTTTTTATTTAGTTTTAAAAAAATTATAAATAAAGATTTAGATTTTTTTTTTTAAATTGTCTAACGTTCAAATTGTTTAAAAAAAATGTTGAGTTAAGGTCTATAAAAAAAAATAAAATAAAAAATAATATATATATATATATATATATATATATACGTTTCAGAAATATTTTTGGATCCAAAACCAGCAACTGTACAGACTAAAAGGAAGTGTAGACTTAAAGATACATAGAGACGATTGAACACATTAGCAGATGGACGTACAGTAGATCTATTTTACATGAACATTCGGTATACCGAGGAATATGGGAGTCAATAATATCTTAACCAGAAGTTTTTCTCAGCTGTTTGTGGTAAATTTTGTCGGTCATTTCCTCTTACTACTACTGACTTAAAATTTTTATGACAACCTTTCGGCCTTGGTGTATCAATTTCTTTTCTTTTTTTTTTTTTGCTCCCTCTTTTCTATCATTTTGCCTGTGCATGTCTATGTCGCATGCTTTTCTACTTTATTTTTTACCTTCTTATGTCATCTGTATGATGTTTCCCGTTTCTCTGTTTACCGGTAATACAAAATACTCATCACAGTGGGACCGGTTACAATATTTCAGTACTGGGATAGAGCGCAGTAATGTGCATTTTGTGATTATGTTTACTAAGATGGGTACATTTTTTTATTTGGTTACATTTTTTATTTATAAAATATCATGCAAAAATCTAAAATTTTCACATATAAGCAATATAAATTCCAGGCTTCGAAAGGATTAACTAGGTTGCCCAGGGCCACCTTTTAAACTATAAAAGCATGGCAAGAAATTGTACTTGTAGGGTAAATCAACACTATCAAGGGGTCCTTCAATTCCATGGCACCCACAATATGGCAAAACTAAGATGGATACTCAAAAATATAGTTGTATCTTCTTCTAATTTGAAAAAATATATATTACAAAAGGAACAATAATGGAACTTTAAAAAAAAGTTGAGAAAAGGCACAAACAAGTGTTAAAAACAATATATTTAAAAAAAAATTATAGGATGTATATAAACATTAAAAAAAATCATAACTAGAACCCAAAATGGTTGGAGAAAGGGGCAGGGCCTCAAAATATATACCTTTTTATATATATGTTTAAGTATAAAAATTAAGAAAGGGGCCTCAATCTAAAAAGAAATAGAGAAACATTTTGATCTGTTTTGAAATTTATATTACGCATATAAACATAAAAAAACATAAGTGGTTAGAATAAGGGAAATTAAATATGTAGATGTTTTTATTTAACTGTTTAATTTTAAAAATTGAGAAGTGGCATCAATTTAAATTTTTTTTTGAAAAATCTTGATCTGTTTGAAGATTAATATCATACATATGAAAAAAATTAATAGATAAATCATAACTGGGGTCCAAAATGGTTGGAATTAGGAAGATGGCCTCTAAAAATATAAATGATAGAAAAGAGGCATCCATTTTTTTTTTAAGTAGTGAAAAAAATCTTGATTTGTTTCAAGATTTATATGTATGTGAACATAAGAAAAAAAATTCATATCTGGAGCCCCAAATGATTGGATTAAAAGACAGGGCCTCCAAATATACATCATTTTTTTAATTTAACTGTTCCATTTTTTTTTTTTTATTAAATAAAAAAAAATACTTGGCAATAAAATTTTATAGTACATAAAAAAAATATTTGAAATAATGAAAAACATAAGACATAGAGATCTGCTGTAGAGTATGGGCAGAATGTGAAGCTGTCTGTGGTTGCTATTGATAGCTGTCGTAACTTTCGTATACTATTCCGCAGGCACTTTTTGTGAGAACTCCGGCCTCCGTACGTTTAACCTCAGATTGACAGGGACAGGTTGACAAGCAATTTCAGGGCATGTCTTTAGCATCTGACACTGAAAGAAAATGCAACCTCTCCACATACAGGATGAAATTTGCAAGTTCAGGAAATTCTCAGAGTCGTGATATACCGAGGCCAGGAAACGATGACTTCACTCCAAGAGGGCTATGTTAGGAATGAAGGTACAACTCACTGAATGGTCTATACTGTAAAGGTAACCAAGTGTTATTTCCAATGGGCCACTGTTCTATCAAATAAAAAGGCCAATGTTGTCTGAGAATGTTGGGGATAGTAGTTAAAAGGGGTACTCTACCCCTAGACATCTTATCCTTTGGATAGGGAATAAGATGTCTGATCGCAGGGGAACCCCCTCTGATCTCCGGCCCATCACCCTGTAACCTGCATGCACAGAGTGAACTCCTCTCTGTGCCACATTACGAGCGATAACAGCTGTCATGCCCCCTCCATATGGAGGGGGCGTGGTGACCATGATCCCCCAAGATGAGACATCTTAGGGGCAGAATACCAATTTAAGCAACAGCTGGAGGCTCGTTGTTGATAAACTACAACCTCCATCATTCCCAGAAAGCATTTGGCTGTCTGGGAATGATGAGGTTGTAGTTTAGCAACAGTTGAAGGGTTCCTGGTGATAAACCACAACCCCATTATTTCCAGCCTTTGGCTGTCTGGGAATGATGGGGGTTGTAGTTTTTGTAGCAGTTGAAGGCTCCCTGGTGATAAACCACAACCCCCATCATTCCCAGACAGCCTTTGAGAAAGCCTAGATCTAGATGGCTTGTTTTACCATTGTCAAAAAAAGAAGACATAAAACATTAGGAAACAAAAAACAAAACAAAAAAACAGTCAAATGTAATACACTTAATAAACGAATGAGAGGAAGGAAGGAGGGAGATGCAGCTGCAGACTTTCCCTCAATGTTTGTGTGAGAGAAGAACCCAATTAATGCTGAGAAGGTGATGCATTTTTGGATTTCCTAGTATTCTGCTGTGTGATCAGTGGTGGTCCAACCCATCAAACCAAACCGGTCAGCGGAACCAAGGGACCGTGCCACACAAGTGAGTGTTGCTGCCCATTACATTGTTCATTCCGACACGGCCGCTTGACCAAACGTGTGGCAGTGTAAAGTATTGCAGCTATTTTGGACCCCACAGATGACACATTGATGGTCTACCATAAAGAAAGGCCATAATTGTATTCTACTAGAATGCCCGTATGGGTACTTTACCAACACATGAAACTTAATATATTGACTTAGTAAATAGCACAAATGATGGAATCTGGTCTAAGTCACAAACAGCTAGATGTCTTCCGGTTGGCCACACTGACCATGGATCTGAAAGTTCTAGCTCATGATGAACACGGAAACCTCCCATGACCATATCCTATTATTCAGGTCCTGAAGGTTAACTGGAAGTAGCAGCATGTACTTGGAAACACCTCTGATACTAAAAGGACATCCTAGGCTTAGTTTGAAGCCAACATAGTTTCAGCTTCTGAATGAACACATTGCTATTGTAAAGTCAGCGTAGCTTCCATGGCACCCATACCTGTTTCTTACTTGTCTTAGGGACAAGATCATCTAAGTCAATCATTGAGACGTATAGAAAGAGTTTTAATGAGATGAAAATTCTATTTCTATTTTTTTTCTTTTGCAAACAATTTCCCCCCCAAAAATGGCAAAAAATAAATAAAAATAAATAAAATAGGGGAAGAACCAAAGATGAGACCAACCAAAAGGATCATTCTAATTATTTGTAGTCACTAACTAAGGTCTATAAATACTCTATACAATACAGTACAATCTGCAGGTATCATGTTATAGAACAGGAGGAGCTGAGCAGATGATATATACAATACAGTACAATCTGCAGGTATCATGTTATGGAGCAGGAGGAGCTGAGCAGATGATATATACAATACAGTACAATCTGCAGGTATCATGTTATAGAGCAAGAGGAGCTGTGCCAATGAAATATACAATACAGTACAATCAGCAGGTAACATGTTATAGAACAGGAGGAGCTGAGCAGATGATATACAATACAGTACAATCTGCAGGTAACATGTTATAGAGCAGACGGAGCTGAACAGATGATATATTCAATACAGTACAATCTGCAGGTATCATCTTATAGAACAGGAGGAGCTGAGCAGATGATATATAAAATACAGTACAATATGTAGGTAACATTATAGAGCAGGAGGAGCTGAGCAGATGATAGATACAATACAGTACAATCTGCAGGTATCATGTTATAGAGCAGAAGGAGCTGAGCAGATGATATATACAATACAGTACAATCTGCAGGTAACATGTAACATGTTATAGAGCAGGAGGAGCTGAGTAGATGATATATACAATACAGTACAATCTGCAGGTAACATGTAACATGTTATAGAGCAGGAGGAGCTGAGCAGATGATATATAGCAGGCTGCTCCAGGTTTTCATCTGGGGCCCTGGAGAATGAAGCTACACCTGTGATTAACTTCCTGCTGTACACCCTATATTTCAAAGTGTGCAGGCTCTGTCATATGGGTCATCTAACTAGCTAAAAGAAGAAAAAAAATTACCCAATTATAGGCGATTCATCAAGGACCAGGTCAGGATGGACGAAGCCCAAAGGGTTAAATAAAAACATTTTTTCTTTCGCCAAAAAATGTGTAGTGTAACAACGGAACATCACATGGGGGAAAATGACTCAAGAAAAAATTTGATGATGGATCCACACATGGAGAAAATTACTCAGGACAATGTCATAATACCACAACAAATATGCAATTACTCTGAAGCCCTACAAGCAGTAGAAATGTTTCCTAAAGCCTAGAAATCCACACTGCCCCTTTAAGTATGTTGAGCAAATGTTTTTTTTTTTCTTCTGCTGGAAAAATATAGGTCTGCTAAAGCCATTTCCCTCCAAATAAAATTACATTTCCGTCGAAAATACAGCATTTGGAGGTTTAATTTTCTTTAGAATCTGTAAACAGTCATACAGTAAATATAAGCAAATTAAAGTTATTAAAACCGAGAGATTAAAAAATATTCAGTTTTTTTTTTAACCACCAATTCAAAAATAAATTGAAACGGATGTAATAAAATGGTAAAATAACACATAAGTGGGATGAATTATAGAACAATCATAACAACATATGGTATGTATAGTGGGGGGAAAAAAAAGTATTTAGTCAGCCACCAATTGTGCAAGTTTTGCCTCTTATAAAGATGAGAGGCTGTAATTTTCATCATAGGTTATAACCTCAACTATGAGAGACAGAGTGAGAAAAAATCCATAAAATCACATTGTCTGAATTTTAAAGGATTTATTTGCAAATGTTGGTAGAAAATAAGTATTTGGTCAATAACAAAAGTTCATCTTAATACTTTGTTATATCCCCTTTGTTGGCAATGACAGAGGTCAAACGTTTTCTGTAAGTCTCCACAAGGTTTTCACACACTGTTGTTGGTATTTTGGCCCATTCCTCCATGCAGATCTCCTCTAGAACAGTGATGTTTTGGGGGCTGTCGCTGGGCAACACAGACTTTAAACTCCCTCCAAAGGTTTTCTATGGGGTTGAGATCTGGAGACTGGCTAGGCCAGTCCAGGACCTTGAAATGCTTCTTACGAAACCACTCCTTCATTGCTCAGGTGGGATCATTGTCATATTGAAAGACCGAGCCACGTGTAATCTTCACTGCCCTGATGGAAGGAGGTTTTCACTCAAAATCTCAGGATACATGGCCCCATTCGTTCTTTCCTTTACACGGATCAGTCGTCCTGATCCCTTTGCTGAAAAACAGCCCCAAAGCATGACGTTTCCACCCCCATGCTTCAAAGTAGGTATGATGTTTTTTGAATGCAACTCAGCATTCTTTCTCCTCCAAACACAACGAGTTGAGTTTTTACCAAAAAGTTCTACTTTGGATTCATCTGACCCTATGACTGTAATGTCCGTTTCTTTGTTTTTGCATTTTTCTGTTTAGGTGTGTATTCACACACTAGTTTGTTCAGAGCAGTTTGCTATTCCACCTGGATAGGGAATAGTTAATGCTCTGAGAGAATGAGATCCCCGGTGGAGTAATTTAGCCTGAGTAATCCTGCATTCTGGTGCTGCTTATTTAGTTTAATGCCACCATGTCTGTGTGTGCAATACACTTCCATGTCTGCTTGAGCTTGCACCTTGTATTTATTTTGTGATATTATCTGAGTTTTAGCCATGGTTAAATAGTCTTGTTCATTGTAGTTTTTAATCTGTGTGGTGCATTTGTCGGTTTTAGAATTATGTCTGTTCAGCTTTTGTCGGTGTTCACATTGTGTCTGAGTCTTGCTTGTTACCTGTGCCCTGTATATTTATATCTTGTTTGGTTTTCTGGAGTCTATTCAGACTTATCCAGTTCTAGTCTTGTATCTTGAGAAATATCCTGTCTAGTATCCTGACCAGTGTTCCTCTTCGTTGTAGAGTTTGGTGTTCTTGTATCATTTTTATAAGGGAGGTGGTGGGAGGTGTATGTTCTGTTTCCCAGTGTGAACAGTGTCTTATATTTATATCCTGTTGGGTTGATCTGATTTTTGTCTTTTGTACTTGTACCTGTATGTGAACAGTGTTCTATTTTACCCGTTCAGTTTTAGAGTTTTGGCTCTCAGTTCTTCCACTATCTCCTGGATTCTGCTGTATAATCATATCATTCTTAGTCTTGTTCATTTTTATCATGTCCGCCATTTATCTTATATCCGGTTTTGTGAACTGTTTATTAATTCACTATATTCTGTTCTGTTTGTGAGTTATATTCTGCATTGTTAGTATTTGTATTGTCTAGTAGTTTTCTGTTTCTGGCCTGTGACCGACTGTTTATTATTTGTTTTTACGCCACTGCACTTTAGTGCAGGAAGGGACCGGCTCCCAGTTGTGGACTCACTGTTTAGGGTGCGTGGGCAAGTAGGCAGGGAGAGATGTTTTAGGGTCAGTTTAAGGCTCACTCTCCCCATCCCCCCGGTCGGTCATGACAATGACATTCTCCCAATCCTCTTCTGGATCATCCAAATGCTCTCTAGCAAACTTCAGACGGACCCAGACATGTACTGGCTTAAGCAGGGGGACACGTTGGGCACTGCATGATTTGAGTCCCTGGCGGCGTAGTGTGTTACTGATGGTAGCCTTTGTTACTTTGGTCCCAGCTGTCTGCAGGTCATTCATTAGGTCCCCCTATGTGATTCTGGGATTTTTGCTCACTGTTCTTGTGATCATTTTGACACCACGGGGTGAGATCTTGCATGGAGCCCCAGATCGAGGGAGATTATCAGTGGCCTTGTATGTCTTTCATTTTCTAATAATTGCTCCCACAGTTGATTTCTTCACAGCTGCTTGCCTATTGCAGATTCAGTCTTCCCAGCCTGGTGCAGGTCTACAATTTTGTTTCTGGTGTCCTTTGACAGCTCTTTGGTCTTGGCCATAGTGGAGTTTGGAGTGTGACTGTTTGAGGTTGTGGACAGGAGTCTTTTATACTGATAAGTTCAAACAGGAGCCATTAATACAGGTAACGAGTGGAGGACAGAGGAGACTCTTAAAGAAGAAGTTACAGGTCTGTGAGAGCCAGAAATCTTGCTTGTTTGTAGGTGACCAAATACTTATTTTCCACCATAATAAATAATGAATGCAAATACATTTTTAATAATCAGACAATGTGATTTTATGGATTTTTTTTTCATTCTGTCTCTCATAGTTGAGGTTATAACCTATGATGAAAATTACAGCCTCTCATGTTTTTAAGTGGGAAAACTTGCACAATTGGTGGCTGACGAAATACTTATTTTGCCCCACTGTATAATACTGTTACAGAGCCTGCTGTTAGAATACTGTTACAGAGCCTGCTGTTAAGAGACTGTTTCAGTGCACAATGCAAGGGGAATATTACAGACTCTGCTGTTATAAGACTGTTACAAAGCCGACTGTTAGGAAACTGTTACAGAGCCTGCTGTGGAGAATTCTTTACAATGTTTTTTTTTTTCTGGGCTTGTCCAAACATTTTCAGTTGGGAAAAGACTGGGAGGGAAGATAAAATAAAAACTCATACTTACTTCTCCGGTCCCTCCTTGTCTTAGGTTGAAGTGCCCCGGTGATGTCACTTAATACTGTGCCCGGACTGCAACACCTGCCTGGGCTGATATATTTTCCTGTGCAAGAGGGAATTATAATTTATATGACTTGTTACATTTGACTTTTCTAGCCTTGACAATTCTTCATTTTTTTCCCTGCAGGCTGTTAGTGATAAAAAAAAAAATTTTTAGACAAGTTATTTTATAATTTTCATCTTATTCAGTAAGTCCTAGTGAATAGAAGTATTCTTAGTTGCAATCAGTAGCTGGAAGCCTTTGCAGATCTCATACTTTTCAGAGCTGATGGTTTGATATATTGTAAACAACTGATTTATACACAAAGGAATGCATAAACACAATCAAAAAGAAACAAAAAAAATCTGAATATTCCTGTTGACTCTTTATCACCAATTGTATAACAAATCCCCAGGTAAAAATATCTTCAGCAGACTTGACAGGGATCATATATTAGGTTTATTAGGACCATTTATTAGGTATAAAAACATTTAAAATATGACGCGTTTCAGCAGGAGCCCTCCCTTCCTCAGATCAGCTCTGAGGAAGGGAGGGCTCCTCCTGAAATGCGTCATGTTTTTATACCTAATAAATGGTCCTGCCCAGTATTTTTGAACCACCTCTGGCTCCACTGTCCATTTGATGTCTCAAAGTTTGCACCGTCTGTTTAAAAGGGTCTTTTTCGTTGCAACATCTTCTAAAAATCATAACGCTTTCCCCCTACAGACCCATATACCCATATAAGGGCTTGTTTTATGTGCTACCACTTTTACTTTACAATGGCTTCAATCGTTTCACCACAAAATCTACGGCGAAACCAAAATAAAATTATTTGTGGGGAAAAAAATCGAAAAAAAATAAACCTGCCATTTTGTAATTTTTGGTGGCTTCCGTTTTTACACAGTGCATTTTTCGATAAATATGAAACCTTATTTTTATTCTGTAGGTCCATATGATTAAAATGATACCCAACTAATATAGGTTTGATTTTGTTTTACTTCTGTTAAAAAATTATAACTTTTTGCACGAAAATTTGTACGTTTTGAATTGTCCTTTTCTGACCCTTAAAATTTTTTATACATTTTTTTTTCTACAAAGTGAACAAAAAATACTCAACATTGCACTTTGTTATTTTTTTTTTAACTACACACCATTGACTGTGCGGTTTAAATAACATTATATTTTCATAGTTCTAACATTTATGCATGCCGTAATACCACATATGTTTATGAATTTAAGTGGAGAAAACAGACATGGTCGCACATCCACAATTTGTATTTTGATCTACTTGCTTCTCAGCATAAATTCAAAAACAGGATGTCAGTATACAATTTGATCAAAAAGTACAAGCCCATTTGCCACATCAAGGCCACCTATTTAGAGTGGGTCCCTTACGTCCCTAGCATATAATGGCGTAGCACTGGGCGGCGAACACCACCGCCGCAACACCACTGCCCACAGGGGGAACGCCCACTGGCAGAGCAGCCCCAATGCCAGTCAAACCAGTCCCAGGGCCGCACCTCCCCACAGACACGGTGCCATGGTAGCAATGGATGCCACACAGCACCACACCAGTGTGAACAAGGTGTAAAAGCTCACTTACTATGTGCTCCAAGTCAGACTGGGAAGCTACCAGAAAAGAAAGGGCCCTGAGAAGCTTCCTGCTCATTTATATAGGGTTGGGCTGAGGGGGTGGGGCAGAGTGCAGACCAAGTAAAAACAACAACAACAAAAAGAAGGGGATAGAAGACACAATGTGAATTCAAGTGGAGAAAACAGACATGGTTGCACATCCACAATTTGTATTTTGATCTACTTGCTTCTCAGCATAAATTCAAAAACTAACTGAATTTCAAAATACAAATTGTGGATGTGCGACCAGGTCGGTTTTCTCTACTTGAATCCACAAATGTTAATGATTATTTTTTGGGGGTGATTCACACTTTAATAAGGGAAGGGGTTCATTCACATTTATTAACTTAATTTTTTTAAACATTTTTGACACTGTTTTTTTGTCCCCATAGGGAACTATTACATGCAATCCTTGAAGTGCATACACTGCTTAATGCTATGCCATAGCATAGCATTGATCAGTGTTATTGGTGCTCGATTGCTCCAGCCTGCCATGGCATCAGATCACCAATCGGATGGCGAGGAGGCAGGTAAGGGCTCTACTGCCATCCTCTCAGCTGATCGGGACATCAAGGTTTTACCCAACTCTGCTGAGCTGCCGGGACTGTTGTTTTTTTTTAAGCGCCGCAATCAACTTTGATCACAGTGTCTAAGGGGTTAATGCCTGGCATCACCACGATTGGTGATGTCTTCCATCAGACACAGGTCCCTACTCCAGAGCCCATGTCATAAAAGGGTAGTGGGGGGCCGCCCTTCATCCTTAATTAGTTAATACAGTGGTCTCAAACTGTGCCACTCCAGATGTTTTAAATGCTGAGAGTTGAAGTTTTAAAACATCCGGAGGGCCATAGTTTGAGACCACTGACTCAATACATTGTCCAAAGCTAAATCTAACAATAAGCTTATGATCATTAACGGCTCATAGATAATTTGGTCTCCAGGGGTGAAGGGGAACAAGGAGGTTGATGCATTCTGCTAACATTGATATCTATATCCTTGTTTCCTATAATTACATTACAGTAGATGTATCTTTAATCTGGGTTCATTTATCTATGTATCCTTTATCCAGCGCAGCTGCTCCTGATTTACACCGATCATCGATCTGACCTGGATGGTGCTCAGCAATTGGCAGATAATGTCTGGAACGTCTCAAAGGATTATGTGTAACACTTGTAAAAAAAAAAAAAATGTGGAACAGCCTGAAATGTTGGATACTTCCTGCAACTAATAAAGTTTTTAAGAAGGGGATAAAAAAAGAGACATTTAAAAATAAATAAGAGAGTTGCAACAAATAAATAAAAAATAAATAAGAGTAATAACAAATAAATAAAATAAAACAACGAACAGTATCACATTGTAAAAGGACAAAGAAAAACCTGTTCTCGTATTGATACTTTTTGTCAAGTAGAAAGGAGGACACATCTTTTAGTAGTGGTAAAAGGACTAAATCAAGGTATTTTGAAATCAACGTACCGTAGTTATCGGGGTATACCACGCACCGGCCTATAACACGCACCCTTATTTTACCAAGGATATTTGGGTAAAAAAAGTTTTTTACCCAAATTTCCATGGTAAAATGAGGGTGCGTGTGAGCGCGTGTATACCCCGATACACCCCCAGGAAAGGCAGGGGGAGAGAGGCCGTCACTGCCCGCTTCTCTCCCCCGGCCTTTCCTGGGGTCTAGAGCCCTGCTGCCGGCCCTTCTCTCCCCCTGGCTATCGGCGCCGCTGCCCGTTCTGTCCCCCTGACTATCGGTACCGGCGCCCCATTGCAGGCGCCGATAGCCAGGGGGAGAGAAGCGGCGCCGACAGCCAGGGGGAGAGAAGGGGCAGCGGCACCCATTGCTGGCGCCGCTGCCCCGTTGCCTCCCCCCATCCCCGGTGGCATAATTACCTGGGTCCGCGCTGCTGCAGGCCTCCGGCGTGCGTCCCCTGCGTCGTTGCTATGCATGGCGCGGCGCACTGACGTCAAGGGGACGCACGCCGGAGGCCTGCAGCAGCGCGGACCCGACCCAGGTAATTATGCCACCGGGGATGGGGGGAGGCAACGGGGCAGCGGCGCCGGCAATGGGTGCCGCTGCCCCTTCTCTCCCCCTGGCTATCGGCGCCGGTACAGGGGGACAGAACGGGCAGCGGCGCCGATAGCCAGGGGGTGAGAAGGGCCGGTAGCCGGGCTCTAGACCCCAGGGAAGGCAGGGGGAGAGAAGCGGGCAGCGACGGCCTCTCTCCCCCTGCCTTTCCTGGGGCGGTATCGGCGTATAACACGCACATAGACTTTAGGCTAAAAATTTTAGCCTAAAAAGTGCGTGTTATACGCCGATAAATATGGTAATGGCCGAACCCCTGCCCACCACTATGGGGCGACCCAGAGGCTGCTGCATAGATTTATGGACAAGGTTCAGAAGACCAATATGTTTTTGTTTTTTTTGTTTTTTTGAGGGGGGGGGGGGGGGGGGGAATATTCCACCAATAATTTTGATCCAAACTTTTCAGAAGAGATCTCAGATTGATACTTAAAGAGTACCTCTCATTAACTTAAATTTTATAATCATCCTAGTTCACTGCCCCCCATCATGATAAACCACCCCCTGCCTTTATTTTTTATTATTTGTCAGTTTCTACCTTGATATTGCTCTGTATTTTCTGCTCAGTCAGATTCACAGACTGAGAAGGGACGTTCCCCAGCAGGCGTGACATCATCTGAAGCCATACAGGGGAGAACTTCCTCCCTCATTCTGCTACACACAGCCCAGAGCAGTTAAGTGTGAGATGAGCTATGATTGGCTAAGGCTGCACACGCTCCCCCTCAGCACTCCAGACTGAATTTCCTGATTTTGGACTTCTGCCAGGCCAGCAGGAGTCCAAAGTCTGTGCAAGAGATGGGGGCAAATGTGCTCTGGACAAGAAGGGAGACACCTAGTGGCAGCTTTTTTTAAACACTAATAAAACATAGAAAACTTCATTTTTTTTATATACAAAGTACATTAGAAAGATTTTTTTATTTACCATAAGGAGTGCAATAGCAACAATTAGTTTTAATGACAACCGTCACTAGGGGGAGCTGAGTGAAGATTTTAAAGGGTTGTCTGTTGATACAAATACTTTTAAAAAGGGGTCTGTCACATTTCCACATGATTCCACAACTTGAAACAGGTCCCTCTGCTGAACTAAGTGCAGGGGCGACAAGTCAAAACAATAAACAATACAGTACAGGTCAGGGAGAATGGTCGGGAAACAATGAGCAAACAGGAACAAGATACAAAACACAAAGGGTAAGAAACAAACAGAAAGAGAATTGTCAGCAAAGTCAAGTGAAATATCCAAGAATGGGTTAACCAAGAAACAAAGCCAGAATCACAATACCAGTATATCAGAATCACATGCAGCCAGGAGCTGCTGGAGAGAAAACTCTTTCAGAAACTGGAAGACAACTGAGACCTTTATAGTGAAGACAGCAGGGTGTGGCTGCCAAGACAACAAGCCATTGGCTAGACGTCCACAACTCCTGATTGGCTAGGGTGTCACCACAGCTATGCACAATGCTGCAACCAAACACTAGAAAAGTTTAACCCTTCGGGGCAAAACCAGCTTTAGTCGTTACAGGGTGAGACTGGCATTATTTGGGAACTGTATAGGGATATTAAATAATAACTTGTGGCACTATTATACAGCACTGTTATGTTGTCACTGTGTGGTTGCCATATTTATGCACACTATGACATTATTATTTAAAGGGGTACTCCCGTGGAAACATTTTTTTAAATCAACTGGTGCCAGAAAATTAAACAGATTTGTAAATTACTCCTATTAAAAAATCTTAATCCTTCCAGTACTTATTAGCTGCTGAATACTACAGAGGAAATGGTTTTCTTTTCTGAACACAGAGCTCTCTGCTGACATCATGAGCACAGTGCTCTCTGCTGACATCTCTGTCCATTTTAAGAACTGTCCAGAGTAGGAGAAAATCCCCATAGCAAACATATGCTGCTCTGGACAGTTCCTAAAATGGACAGAGATGTCAGCAGAGAGCACTGTGCTAGTGATGTCAGCAGAGAGCTCTGTGTTCCAAAAAGAAAACCATTTCCTCTGTAGTATACAGACCCTAAAAGTACTGGAAAGATTACAATTTTTTTATAGAAGTAATTTACAAATCTGTTTAACTTTCTGGCACCAGTTGATTTAAAAGAAAAAAAAAAAGTCTTCCACAGGAGTACCCCTTTAACACCATCATACATACACACAGCCTAGTTTGACTTCATAAAAATAATCCCACTGTTCTTAGACTACAGGTCATCTTGTGTGATTTCCTGCTGTGTGTTGATCACCCTAGTCCTATAATACAGCCAGGTCCTCACACGGCAGCAGCTGAATGTGGCCAAGACCCCTCACACATTTTGCGGACAGAATTTTGACATGCAATGTTAATTGGGTGCATGATTTTTGCTGGTAGCACCACTATTAACCCACAAAATGGCAGCGCCATTACCTCTCTTGGAAAGTCTCGCCCACAACATGTTGGTGACGATTTGACCACATGGGGTTGTCCCAGTCTAGGTCAGAGCCTGGTCTAGGTCACATATGGCCACGTATGATCGGTTAAATCTTATGATCAATGATTTGCCCTTGTGTCCTGGTACTTAAGGACTGAGGGCGTACCTGCACGCCCTAGTACCGTTAACGGGGTTTAAACCGTTCTCACGAGCAAGGAATGGTTTAAACCCGGTGGGTCCCAGTTGCGGGCAGCTAGGACCCACGGTTAACAGTGCTGGTAGCTCAGTGGAGCATGATCTGGACATCTGCCACAATATCGTAGGTCCCAATCAGCTGAGTGTACAGCGGGAGGGCCCTTACCTGCCTCCTCGCTGTCCGAATGGTCATTTGTTGCTCCTAGCCTGCTATGCAGGCTGGAGCAGCATAGCGTTGATAACACTGATCAATGCTATGGCATAGCATTGATCAGTATATGCAATCAGCAGATTGCATGGTATAGCACCCTATGGGGGTTAAAAAAAAAAAAGTTTAATTTTTTTTTTATAATAGTAAGTTAACCCCTTCCCTATTAAAAGTTTGAATCACCCCCCTTTTTCAATAAAAAAATAAATAAATAAATAATGTATTAAAAAATTAAAATAATCATATGTGGTACCGCCATGTATGTCCAAACTATTAAAATATGATTACCTAAATTGCGTACACGTAAAAAAAAATACCCAACTCCAAATGTGTGCATTTTTGGTCACTTCAAATACCATAAAGAATTAATAGAAAGCAATCAAAAAGCCGCATCAAAACAAAAATGGTACCGATAAAAACTACAGACCAAGACACAAAAAATGAGCCCTGATATAGCCCTGTATGCTGAAAAAAAAAGTTATAGGGGTCAGAATAGGACAATTTTAAGCATACTAATTTTGGTGCATGTACCGTATTTTTCGCACCGGCGTATAAGACGCACCCAATTTATAGGTGCAAAATCTAAAAAAATAAAGATTTTGAACCCAATAGTGGTCTTCAACCTGCGGACCTCCAGATGTTGCAAAACTACAACTCCCAGCATGCCCGGACAGCCGTTGGCTGTCCGGGCATGCTGGGAGTTGTAGTTTTGCAACATCTGGCGGTTCCCAGATTGAAGACCACTGCATAGGAGGTAATACTCACGTGTCCCCGCCGCTCCGGACCCGTCACCGCTGCCCTGGATGTCGCTCCATCACTATCGCCGTGTCCCCGTCGCTCCGGAACGTCTCTGCTGCCGGCCGGGTATCCTCGCTCTCCGTCGCCTCCATCACGTCGTTACGCACGGCGACGCACGTACGCGACGACGTGATGACGAGGAAGGAGAGCGCCGGCCATACAGGGGATCCCTGAACGGAGGAGACACCGAGGAGGCAGGTAAGGTCCCTCCCGGTGTCCTGTAAGCACTAACCCGGCTATTCAGTCGGGCTGTTCGAGTCAGCTTTGATCGCCGCATCTGAAGGGTTAATACAGGGCATCACCGCGATCGGTGATGTCCTGTATTAGCCGCGGGTCCCGGCCATTGATGGTTGCAGGGACCGCCACGATAGGGGTGTATTCGCCGTATAAGACGCACCGACTTTTCCAACCCAGTTTTGGGGAAGAAAAAGTGCGTCTTATACGGCAAAAAATACGGTAGTTACAATTTTTTTAAAATTAGTAAAATAAAATAAAACCTACATAAATTGGGTATCCTTGTAACCGTATGGACCTACAGAATAAAGACAAGGTGTAAGTTTTACCGAAAATTGTACTGAGTAGAAATGGTGTTTTTTTTTTTTTCCCCCCACAAATATATATATTTTTTTTCGGTAGATTTTGTTATTAAATGATTGATGTCATTACAAAGTGCAATTGGTGGCGCGAAAAACAAGCCCTTATATGGGTCTGTAGGTTCAAAACTGAAAGCGTTATGATTTTTAGAAAGGGAGGAGGAAAACACAAAAGTGCAAAAATGAAAATTGGCCTGGTCCTTAATGGTCTATTCTCACGTACAGGATTCTGTGCAGATTGGATGTACAGGATCTTCTGCTGCAGAAGTTTCAATGCAAACTGAATGACTGAGCACAGGTCGAAATCTGTGCATCAAATCTGCGCAGAATACTGTACGTGTGAATAGACCCTAAAGGAGTATTCTAGTGGAAAACTTTTTTTTTTTTTTAAATAAACTGGCGCCAGAAAGTTAGACAGATTTGTAATTGACTTCTATTTAAAAAATCAGCTGCTGTATGCTCCACAGGAAGTTGTGTAGTTCTTTTCAGTCTAACAACAGTGCTCTCTGCTGACACCTCTGTCTGTGTCAGGAACTGTCCAGAGCAGGATAGGTTTGCTATGGGGATTTGCTCGTGCTCTGGACAGTTCCTGACATGGACAGAGGTGTCAGCAGAGAACACTGTGGTCAGACAGAAAGGAAATTCAAAAAGAAAAGAACTGTGCAGCATACAGCCGCTGATAAGTACTTGAAGGATTAAGGTTTTTGAAATAGAAGTAATTTACAAATCTGTTTAACTTTCTGGCACCAGTTGATTAAAAAAATAAAAATAGTTTTCCACCGGAGTACCCCTTTATGGTCAAAATAGGCTTCGTCGTTAAAGGGGTACTCCACTGAAAAACTTTTTTTTTTTTAAGTCAACTGGTGCCAGAAAGTTAAAGATATTTAAATTACTTCTATTAAAAAATCTTAATCCTTCAAGTACTTATCAGCTGTTGTATGATCCACAGGAAGTTGTTTTCTTTTTGAATTTCCTTTCTGCCTGACCACAGTGCTCGCTGCTGACACCTCTGTCCATTTTAGGAACTGTCCAGAGTAGGAGAGGTTTTCTATTGGGAATTGCTCCTATTCTGGACAGTTCCTAAAATGGAAAGAGGTGTCAGGAGAGAGCACTGTGGTAAGGCAGAAAGGAAATTCAAAAAGAAAAGAACTTCCAGTGGATCATACAGCAGCTGATAAGTACTGGAAGGATTAAGATTTTTTTATAGAAGTAATTTACAAATCTGTTTAACTTTCTGGCACCAGTTGATTAAAAAAAATATATATATATATTTTCCAGTGGAATACTCCTTTAAGGGGTTATTAACCACTATGTATCTGCTTTCCTCCTAATCCACAGCCTGTGTGAGTTGCCCTCTATGTATGCTCTCCCATCTCTCAACAGGTTTGTCTGCTGTATACAATTCCTGTATACAAAGCCCTCTATTGGATATCTAACAAACACCTAGATTGGCAAATAGCTTCACGTGTATAGTTCCATAACAGTTGTAGGCCTATTTATTTGAAGTGTTAGAATCCACCATAAAGTAACGACTTACAGAAAGTCCACAGCAGCAAAATAGATTGTTTTTAAAAGGGTACTCTGCCCCTAGACATCTTATCTCCTATCCAAAGGATAGGGAATAAGATGTTTGATCGCAGGGGTCCCGCAGCTGGGACCTCCACGACCTCTGTGCAGCACCCGGTGTTTGTTTAGAACGCTGGGTGCAGACGGCAGGGGATCGTGATATCACGGTCATGCCCCTCGTGATGTCACACCATGCCCACTCAATGCAAGTCTATATGAGGGGGCGTGGCGGCCGTCACGCCCCCTCACATAGACTTGCATTGAGGGGGCGTGGTGTGATGTTACAAGGGGCATGGCCGTGACATCACGACCCCCACCGCCTGCTCCAAGCGTTCGGAATAAAATGTTCCAAACGCTGGGGCTCTGGATTACCCCTTTAACTGAAGACTATTCAAATGGCTGCTTAATTTCACATCCAGGAAAAAAATTAATAATTATCAAAAAATTAAGTACAAAGTCTAAAGCCATTAAAAAGTTGTCCCTCTATGGAATATCTTAAAATGTTTTCCATTTACTAGCTGTTTGAACCAAACAGTTAAAGAGTACTTGTCATGATATTGATAATTTTTTTAATCCCCCCAGTTCACTGCCATCATCATGATAAACCACCCCCGGCCTTTATTTTCATTATTTTTTAGTTTTCTACCTTTTTATTGTTCTGTATATTCTGCTCAGTCTCAGTCAGCTCCACAGACTGGGAAGGGGCGTTACCCAGCAGGCGTGACATCATCTGAAGCCCTGTAGGGGAGAACTTCCTCCCTTACTCTGCTATGCTGCTCTAAACAGCTGAGACCGCACTCACCTCCCTCAGCTGTGCACTGAACTCTACAATGTACTCAGATCTGCCCAGCAGCTGCAAAAAGGAGCAGAACTATCCAGCACAATGTTTAGCAAAACATTTAGCACTATACACTGAAGGCATCATGACAGCAGGGTTTCCCAACCAGGGTGCTTCCAGCTGTTGCAAAACTACAACTTCCAGCATGCCTGCACAGGAGTTTTTCAACAGCTGGAGGCACCCTGGTTGGGAAATCCTGCTCTATAGTCTAGCTCAGCTCAAAGGGGAAGGGAGCTGAAATCTTCAGCTCTATACACTCTATATACTGTGTTGAGCTGAGGTACCACCTGCATTTTCTGCTTTTTGTCTCTACCAGGCTGTGCAGGAGACAATCTGCAAGCAGTACTGCAGGCAGGACCAGAAAGAGGACCCCTGGTGGCCGAACTTTTAGTTACAAAATTTTACTAACAAGTTTATTAGAAAAGTCATTTAAATAGGCCAATCTATAATAAATATAATTAAATTTCATTCATGGGGACAGGTACCATTTAAGTGTTAGGACCTTTACTTACATACTGTGGCTCCACCTGGTGTTCAAAGTGTATAGAAATGTGCAGGTCCACCTACTGAGCACACATGCTCAAACAATATCCCCATGCACCAAATGAACTCAGAGCTGGTGGACACACATGTCCAGTCACTGGTGGACACACATGTCCAGTCACTGGTGGACACACATGCTCAGTCACTGGTGGACACACATGTTCAGTCACTGGTGGACACACATGTTCAGTCACTGGTGGACATACATGCTCAGTCACTGGTGGACACACATGCTCAGTCACTGGTGGACACATATATTCAGTCATTCGTGGAAACACATGCTCAATTATTGGTGGACACAAATGCTCAGTCACTGGTGGACGCACATATTCAGTCATTCGTGGAAACACATGCTCAATTACTGGTGGACACACATGCTCAGTCACTGGTGGACACACATGCTCAGTCACTGGTGGACACATATATTCAGTCATTCGTGGAAACACATGCTCAATTACTGGTGGACACAAATGTTCAGTCACTGGTGGACACATATATTCAGTCATTCGTGGAAACACATGCTCAATTACTGGTGGACACAAATGTTCAGTCACTGGTGGACACATTTATTCAGTCATTTTTGGAAACACATGCTCAATTACTGGTGGACACACATGTTCAGTCACTGGTGGACACACATATTCAGTCACTGGTGGAAACACATGCTCAGTCACTGGTGGACACACATATTCAGTCACTGGTGGAAACACATGCTCAGTCACTGGTGAACACACATGCCCAGTCACTGGTGGACACACATATTCAGTCACTGGTGGAAACACATGTTCAGTCACTGGTGGAAACACATGCTCAGTCACTGGTGAACACACATATTCAGTCACTGGTGGAAAGACATGTTCAGTCACTGGGGGAAACACATGCTCAATTACTGGTGGACACACATGTTCAGTCACTGGTGGACACACATATTCAGTCACTGGTGGAAACACATGCTCAGTCACTGGTGAACACACATGCCCAGTCACTGGTGGACACACATATTCAGTCACTGGTGGAAACACATGTTCAGTCACTGGTGGAAACACATGCTCAGTCACTGGTGAACACACATATTCAGTCACTGGTGGAAAGACATGTTCAGTCACTGGGGGAAACACATGCTCAATTACTGGTGGACACACATGTTCAGTCACTGGTGGACACACATGTTCAGTCACTGGTGGAAACACATGCTCAGTCACTGGTGAACACACATGCTCAGTCACTGGTGGACACACATGCTCAGTCACTGGTAGACATACATGCTCAGTCACTGGTGGACACACATGCTCAGTCACTGGTGGACACACATGCTCAGTCACTGGTATAAAAACACATGCTCAGTCACTGGTGGACATGCATGCTCAGTCACTAGTGAACACACATGCTCAGTCACTGGTGGACACACATGCTCAGTCACTGGTGGACACACATGCTCAGTCACTGGTGGACACACATGCTAAGTCACTGGTGGACACACATGCTCAGTCACTGGTGGACACACATGCTCAGTCACTGGTGGACACACATGCTCAGTTACTGGTGGACACACATGCTCGTTCACTGGTGGACACACATGCTCAGTCACTGATGGACACGCTTGCTTAGTCACTGGTGGACACACATGCTCAGTCCCTGGTGGACACCCATGCTCAGTCACTGGTGGACACACATGCTCAGTCACTGGTGGACTCAGATGCTCAGTCATGGGTGGACACACATTCTCCTCACAGCCAACCCCTTACATACTAAACCTCTGGTCACTACAGGGTAGCCAACAAAAACATCTTTATGCTTGTCAGAAAAGGAGCAGAGGCTCTGCAGTATCATGGCTGTATAGCTAAGATTACTCCTATACACATGTGTATTCCCTTTGTGTGTATTGGAACTAAACCAAAAAAGGGAGGAAAAAAAGTAAATTGGACATAATGTCATCAAACTCCAAAAATGGGCTGGACAAAATTATTGGCACCCTTAACTTAATATTTGGTTGCACACCCTTTGGAAAAAATAAGTGAAATCAGTGGCTTCCTGTAACCATCAATAAGCTTCTTACACCTCTCAGCCGGAATGTTGGACCACTCTTCCTTTACAAACTGCTCCAGGTCCCTCTTATTGGAAGGTGCCTTTTCCCAACAGTAATTTTAAGATCTCTACACAGGTGATCAATGGGATTTAGATCTGGACTCATTGCTGACACTTCAGAACTCTCCAGCGCTTTGTTGTCATCCATTTCTGGGGGCTTTTTGACATATGTTTGGGGTCATTGTGCTGCTGGAAGACCCAAGATCTCGGACGCAAACCCAGCTTTCTGACACTGGGCTGTACAATGCTACCCAAAATCCGTTGGTAATCCTCAGATTTAATGATGCCTTGTACACATTCAAGGCCCCCAGTGCCAGAGGCAGCAAAACAACCCAAAACATTATTGACCTCCACCATATTTCACTGTAGGTACTGTGTTCTTTTCTTTGTAGGCCTCATTCCGTTTTCAGTAAACAGTAGAATGATGTGCTTTACCAAAAAGTTCTATCTTGGTCTCATCTGTCCAAAAGACGTTTTCCCAGAAGGATTTTGGTTACTCAAGTTCATTTTGGCAAAATGTAGTCTTGCTTTTTTATGTCTCTGTGTCAGCAGTGGGGTCCTCCTGGGTCTCCTCCATAGTGGGGTCCTCCTGGGTCTCCTCCATAGTGGGGTCCTCCTGGGTCTCCTCCATAGTGGGGTCCTCCTGGGTCTCCTCCATAGTGGGGTCCTCCTGGGTCTCCTCCATAGTGGGGTCCTCCTCGGTCTCCTCCATAGCGTTTCATTTCATTTAAATGCAGACGGATAGTTCGCGCTGACACTGAAGCTTCCTGAGCCTGCAGGACAGCTTGAATATCTTTGGAACTTGTTTGGGGCTGCTTATCCACCAATCCGGACTATCCTGCGTTGACACCTTTCCTCAATTTTTCTCTTCCGTCCACACCAGGGAGATTAGCTACAGTGCCATGGGTTGTAAACTTCTTTATAATGTTACGCACTGTGGATAAAGGCAAATCTAGATCTCTGGAGATGGACTTGTAACCTTGAGATTGTTGAGATTTTTCTACAATTTTGGTTCAGGTGCACAGGTACAGGTGTTTTATCTATATCTTTGTGCTAGCAGTGTGCTGCTGTATTCTCCTGTTGCTGTATATTTAGCCCAGCAGCCTGCACCTGTAAGCCAGGTCCGTATAATAGTTTGGAATCAATAGTGCTGGCCAACTTATCCTTTGTTTGTATTACACATATGGGGGAGTGGCTACCTCCATGTTGGTTCTTACACCCCACCCACCTCTTTCAGGTGTATATAAGGTGATTTGGATGTTCCAGATCCTGCAATGCCTGCTGATCTATTCACACAGAGGCATATTCATAGTGTAGGGTCCGTCCCAATGAGATCACCTTACCGTGGTGGGATGGTCCAAGCTATTTGGCCGCCAAATTGCAAGCTAAGTATCTCACTATTTCATTACTGCACCATAGCTGAACAGCTTCTCATGTTGTATCTATATACTCATGTTTTATCTATATCTTTGTGCTAGCAGTGTGCTGCTGTATTCTCCTGTTGCTAGATAGAAAGATAGATAGATAGATAGATATGAGATAGATAGATAGATAGATATGAGATAGATATAAGATAGATAGATATGAGATAGATGGATATGAGATAGATAGATACGAGATTGATAGATATGAGATAGATAGATAGATATGAGATAGATAGAAAGATGTATAATGAGATAAATTGGGTCACTAAGTATTAAACACACATCAGAAATGTTCTATCCCAGATCTATTCTCTACCCTCGCTGGGCTCTGGCCGCCCGGGATGACGCATCTTGTTGCATCTTACAGAAATCAGTGCTAAAGTCTTGGAGGAGTTTGTGGTCAGTGTTGCAGCGCCGGCCCCCGGCTCACATTACACACTATTTATATCCTCTCTTAGTTGTTTCCCCCTTAAAGCAGCTCCATGGGACCACCTCTACTGCCTTTAACCTCTCCTACTCTTGACATCTGAGGAGCTCACGGAAGGCTCATCTTGGTCAGTGTAAAGTGGTTGAAGCGAAAAGAGGAGCCCGGCCACCAGGCTGAAGACCTGGATTATCTGCCGCGCGCTGCGCCCCACCGCCGCCGCTGCCAGTGCCACCATTGGGGGATAATATAATTTTACCGTGAAAAGTGACAGCGTGGTGGAGTATAATCCCTGGGAACTCTGCTGCCTGCAACTTGAAACTTGCATGCCATGGAACACACACTGTTTGGCTGCCTGCGCAGCCCCCATGCCACCTCTCAGAGCTTGCACCCGTTCGCCCAATCTTCGCTGGCCCTCCACGGAAGATCAGATCATATGTCCTATCCCGATTTATCCTCGTCTTCGTCCTCTTGCATAATCGCTGGCTACCCCAATGAGGAGGGCATGTTTGGAAGTCAGCATCACAGAGGGCATCACCACCATCACCACCAGCAGCAGCAGCACCACCACCAGAGCTTGCAATCTAATTGGCACATTCCTCAGATGTCCTCGCACCTGGCCTCCACCCGGCATAGTCTTTGCCTTCAGCAGGAATCTGGACCCCCGCAGCTTGGAAGCAGCCCCCCTATATTGTGTTCTAATGCGAGTACCCTGGGCACTAACAGCTCGACGGGCTCAGCGTGTGTGAGTGCGGACTATGGCAGGCAGACCCTCTCCCCTTCCGAAACAGAAAAGAGGTCGGGCAAGAGGAAAAGTGACAGCTCAGGTAAGAGCCATGGAGATGGAGAGGGCTTGGGTGACATTACTCCTGTAAACAACCAAACTTTATTACTTACATTTTCCAAAATCAAGTAGGTTCACACAAAATAAGTGCAAATTATTCCCAAAATTGTATCTATATGAAATGTTTACCAACCAGGAACCGGCGGCTCTCCAGAATAATAGGAATAGTCTTAGGTCAGTGTTCTCCAACCTGTGGCTCTCCAGCTGTTGCAAAACTACAACTCCCAGCATGCCCTGACAGCTTTTGCCTGATATCATGATGTCTTAGATCAGTGTTCTCCAACCTACGGCTCTTGAGCTGTTGGTAAACTACAACTCCCAGCATGCTCGGACAGCTTTAAGTTGATCCTGTGATGTTATGGATAAGTGTTCCCCAGCTTGTTGCTCTCCAGCTGTTGCAAAACTACAACTCCCAGCATGCCCGGACCATTTTCAGAACATCCTTTAGTGTTTTAGATTTTTCACCAGCCCATGGCTCTCAGGCTGTTATGAAACTACAACTCCCAGCATGCCCTGACAGCTTTTAGTTGATGCTGTAATGTTTCAGATCAGTGTTCCCCAGCCTGTAGCTCTCCAGCTGTTGCAAAACTACAACTCCCAGCATGCCCTGACAGCTTTTAGTTGATCCTCTGCTGTTTTAGATCAGTTTTCCCCTACCTTTGTCTCTCCAGGTGTTGCAACACTATACCTCCCAGCATGCCCTGACAGCTTTTGTCTGATATCATGATGTCTTAGATCAGTGTTCCCCAACCTATGGCTCTTGAGCTGTTGCTAAACTACAACTCCCAGCATGCCCTGACAGCTTTTAGTTGATGCTGTAATGTTTCAGATCAGTGTTCCCCAGCTTGTTGCTCTCCAGCTGTTGCAAAACTACAACTCTCAGCATGCCTGGACCATTTTAGAACATCCTTTAGTGTTTTAGACGAGTGTTCCCCAACCTGTGGCTCTCCAGCTGTTGCAAAACTAAAACTCCCAGCATCCCTCACAGCTGAAGGCAATGCTGGGAGTTTTAGTTTTGTAACAGCTGGAAAGCCGCAGGTTGGGGAACACTGTTGTATGGCATAGGGTAAAAGTTTTAAAACTGCTGTCTATAGGTATAGAACTCTATCAAATATATATATATATATATATATATATATATATATATATATATATTGTATCTAATATAACTATATCTACATTTTAACTTTTAGCAGTTTGATACATCATTTCCAAAATTTAGTAGTAGTAACACCAGAAGCAGTATTAGTTCTGTTAGTATAAGTAGTAGAAGTATTGGACGCAGTGTTATTTATGCTAGTTGTAGTAGTAGTATCAGGAGCAGTGTTATTTATTGTAGTAGTGGTAGTACTATCAATGGAAATGTAGTACTAGTAGTAGCATCAGAAGCAGTACTTTATCTTTGTAGTATCAAAAGCAGTATTATTTATCTTAGTAGTATCAGACACAGTATTATTTTTGCTTGTAGATGTATCAGGAGCAGTGTTATTTATAGTGGTAGTAGTATCAATAGAAGTATAGCGTTAGTGGTAGTAACAGAAGCAGTTTTATGTATCTTAGTAGTATCAAAAGGAGTATTATTTATTTTAGTAGTAGTATCAGAATCAATATTATTTATCTTAGTTGTAGTATCAGAAGCAGCATTTTTCTTCGTAGAAAGTATTGCAAGCAGATTTTTTTTATATCTTAGTAGTAGTATTAGAAGCAATATTTATCTTAGTAGTAGTATCAGATGCAGTATTAATTATCTTAGTAGTAGTATTGGACACAGTATTATTAATCTTAGTAGTATCAGACGCAGTAATATTTATCTTAGTAGAAGTATCAGAATCAATATTTATCTTAGAAGTATCAGATGCAGTATTATTTATCTTAGTAGTATCAGATGCAGTATTATTTATCTTAGTAGTATCAGATGCAGTATTATTTATCTTAGTAGTATCTGATGCGGGATTATTTATTTTAGTAGTATCAGATGCAATGTTATTTTTCTTAGTAGTATCAGATGCAGTATTATTTATCTTAGTAGTATCAGATGCGGGATTATTTATTTTAGAAGTATCAGATGCAGTATTATTTATCTTAGTAGTATCAGATGCAGTATTATTTATTTTAGCAGTATCAGATGCAGTATTAATTTTTCTTAGTAGTATCAGATGCAGTATTATTTTTCTTAGTAGTATCAGATGCAGTATTATTTATCTTAGTAGTATCAGATGCAGTATTATTTATCTTAGTAGTATCAGTTGCGGGATTATTTATCTTAGTAGTATCAGATGCAGTATTATTTATCTTAGTAGTATCAGATGCAGGATTATTTATCTTAGTAGTATCAGATGCAGTATCTTAGTAGTATCAGATGCAGTATTATTTATCTTAGTAGTATCAGATGCAGGATTATTTATCTTAGTAGTATCAGATGCGGGATTATTTATTTTAGTAGTAGTATCAGATGCAGTATTATTTATTTTAGTAGTATCAGATGCAGGATTATTTATCTTAGTAGTAGTATCAGATGCAGCATTATTTATCTTAGTAGTAGTATCGGATGCAGGATTATTTATCTTAGTAGTAGTATCAGATGCAGGATTATTTATCTTAGTAGTAGTATCAGATGCAGGATTATTTATCTTAGTAGTAGTATCAGATGCAGTATTATTTATTTTAGTAGTAGTATCGGATGCAGGATTATTTATCTTAGTAGTAGTATCGGATGCAGGATTATTTATCTTAGTAGTAGTATCAGATGCAGGATTATTTATCTTAGTAGTAGTATCAGATGCAGTATTATTTATTTTAGTAGTAGTATCGGATGCAGGATTATTTATTTTAGTAGTAGTATCGGATGCAGGATTATTTATCTTAGTAGTAGTATCAGATGCAGGATTATTTATTTTAGTAGTAGTATCGGATGCAGGATTATTTATCTTAGTAGTAGTATCAGATGCAGGATTATTTATTTTAGTAGTAGTATCAGATGCAGCACTATTTATCATGGTAGTAGTATCGGATCCAGTATTGGTTACAATACAAGTACTAGCAAACTATAGAAACAAATACTGTACCCAACAAGTTGTAACGTACATATTTTATCGTATATAATCCATACATCGTGGTCGTTTCTGATGTGTTTTTCGTAGATTTTATATTCATTCATCTCCTTGTTTGTAATCATTTTTTGCGATAAATTACAGAGGAGCAGAATGGACTCCATAACACGACTCGGTCCCTCTGGATTAGCAGAGTCATTAAGATGTTAGTGTAATGCGGTTATCTCAGCTGCTACTGAGTGATTTACACTCCGCTTAAGATGCTCTCTTCTAAAGGATAAGACTGACACAAGGAAACTTATTTTAAGGAGTTGCTTATAATTCAAGAATCAAATTATAGTTTAAGATAAATAAATAAATAAGATGTTTAAATAATTTCTATTTATTATTATTTTTATTATTATTAGACTTTCTTTTTCTTCACTTGCTTAATATTTTTCACATCTCTAATTAACCATCTAGTGAGTTTGTAATAACATGTAAAAGTTAAAATGCTGGCAACGAAGAGTGAAATATACATTCCTAAAATTTATTTTTCTATTTTATTCATTATTTACTACTTTTCTCTATATTCTGTGTTTACATGTGTGTGTGTATATATATATATATATATATATATATATATATATATATATATATATATACACACACACACATATATATATGTATTAGTTTGGAGTAGCTGTATTAGTCCAGTATTACAAGATTCTGCAACTTTCTATGATTTTGCATATATATATATATATATATATATATATACGGTATATATATTTGGCCAAGTTCTTAACCCCTCAGGGAAAGTCAATCCTGAGCTTTCTAAGAACCAGTTGGTAATAGGAAGTTGAGAACGGTGAAAGAAAAATTAACTCATTTACCGGAAAATATTCTGGTAAATAGGAGAAGAGGTTACGGTTAAGTGTGTGAAAATATTTGGGAAAGTGACCTTCAGTGCGCCTTTGGTTGATATAAAATTCTGCACCAACATCTACACCTTACTATTTTACCTTCTGATGATATAGAATACAGTTTGTACATTACAGCCATCAATGTATTCCATATATATATATATGAAAATACATATACATTAAATTATATCTATATCTATATGTCTATATGTCTATATGTATAAATATATATATATATTTTATTTTTATTATGTACAAATACATATAATTATATATATAAATATACAATAGAAAGTAGAAGCGGCACTGCAGAATATTCAATAAGCTGTGGGTTTATTCACACATCTGTGCAAAAAGCGACGTTTCGGCTCGACAATAGAGCCTTTCTCAAGCATGCTTGAGAAAGGCTCTGTTGTCGAGCCGAAACTTCGCTTTTTGCACAGATGTGTGAATAAACCCACAACTTATTGAATATTTTGGAGTGCCGCTTCTACTTTCTATTGGATATTATTTGGGAATCGGTCTGTTCCTGAAGCTGAGCACCCAGACGGATCTGGAATCCTTGAGCACGGTGCTCTCCTCTACCTACATTGTATATATATATATGTTTCATTTTTTTTTTCACTACAATAACTTACAGGGTATTTTCTGTTCACACAATGCAGATGAGTCGCAGATCAGTTGTAGGAAATCTTATGTGTTTCTGCAACAAAACAAAACATAAAAATAAATGTATATAAAATCTATTGTTTATCAGCTGCAGAAAGCCTGTAGTAAATCTGCATCATGCGAACAAACCCTAAAAAAAAAACATAAAATCTACTCAACTTACTGTTGTCCACAACTGATATATTCTATAGGCAAGAAAAAAATATTCAAATGGTTCTTCTTTTTCGGTCACTATTAGTATTGCTATCGTGTTGTGATCTGACGTATTATAACGGACGTTAAAGTTTTGCGTTTTATAACCAATTTATCAGGATCTTTAGCAGCCGGCGCTCTGAGTTGTTAGTTGGATACATGTTGCACAAGTCGCTCAGGTGCTTGTTTGAATCTTGCAGAACCAAAGCTCCCCCCCCCCCCCCCTATTTATAAGCCAGTTAAAGCGTTCTAGGGAATTGAGGAATTTTATACCATATGTAGCTCTATACTGTATTTTACACAACAGACAAAAAGCCGAGGAAATCAATGTCCCCTGAAATGTAACTTCATTTTATTCATCATAAAGAAAACAATAATATAGAAATTCTAAAATCATTGAATATATTATTAATAAATGTGATAAATATAAACTCACAGATCCGTCATTTGGGATCGACCAATGGTTTCCTCCTATTACATCACTGGTGGAGGAGTCATCACGGTCCGATTATGGGAGCAATCCCTGATCTTCTATTATCTGTAAGAAGGAAACATTAAGAACTTTATTAGAATCATGACTGGTAGATTTTATTTCTTAGACGATTATATTGAATTTCAGAATTTGTTATAATTATTGATAATATACAGTTATGGAAAACAACATACATTACTTATAACAATATCTTTATATATTTCATGATTATACTGATATCATTACATTTTTTTTTACAATCTAATATCTATTTATCTATCTTATATCTATCTATCTATCTCATATCTATCTATCTCATATCTATCTATCTATTTCATATCTATCTATCTGTTATCTATCTATTTCATATGTATCTATCTATCTCATATCTATCACATATCTATCTATCTATGTACCTCATATCTATCTATCTATCTATCTATCTCATATCTATCTATCTATCTCATATCTATCTATCTCTCTATCTCCTATCTCTCTATCTCCTATCTATCTATCTCATATCTATCTATCTCATATCTATCTATCTCCTATCTATCTATCTATCTAATATCTATCTATCTATCTCATATCTATCTACCTATCTATCTATCTATCTATCTATATCTCCTATCTATCTATCTATCTATCTATCTCATATCTATCTATCTATATATCTCATATCTATCTATCTATCGCATATCTATCTATCTATGTATCTCATATCTATCTAACTATCTATCTATTTATCTATCTCATATCTATCTATCTATCTATCTCATATCTATCTATCTATCTATCTATCTCATATCTATCTATCTCATATCTATCTATCTATCTATCTATCTCATATCTATCTATCTATCTATCTCATATCTATCTATATCATATCTATCTATCTCATATCTATCTATCTATGTATCTCATATCTATCTAACTATCTATCTATTTATCTATCTCATATCTATCTATCTATCTATCTATCTATCTCATATCTATCTATCTATCTATCTATCTCATATCTATCTATCTATCTATCTATCTCATATCTATCTATCTCATATCTATCTATCTCATATCTATCTATCTATCTCATATCTATCTATCTCATATCAATCTATCTATCTATCTCATATCTATCTATCTATCTATCTCATATCTATCTATCTATCTATCTCATATCTATCTATCTATCTATCTATCTATCTCATATCTATCTATCTATCTATCTATCTCATATCTATCTATCTATCTATCTATCTCATATCTATCTATCTATCTATCTCATATCTATCTATCTATCTATCTATCCATCCATCCTTATGTGGGGCTGTAACGTAACAGAATAAACACTGGAGTCTTTCACCTAAATATCTTACACATCCTGATTTGTACATCTCATATAATTTATTACCCCAATAGTTCATCCTAACAGAGTATCAGGCTCAGTTCACACAATAATGAAAAAAGACGAAATTCCCAGCTTTATTCAATCCTCTATAAAAACAGCTCTCACAATGTATTTTCAGGTTGCAGGCATATTACATTTTGTTTAAAAAATGCGTCCGTAAAATTGGAAAAAAAATTTGCGTTCATTTTCCAAAAAATGTAAGTGTATGGAAACATGGTCGTCTGTGCACAAAGCAAGTCAAGACAACAGTCATAGAAAATATGCCAGGAAAACAGCAATGTGAACAGCAGCCTAAGAGTATATAGAATATATTTGCTGAAGTCGCTTTACAGATGCGTCAATGTTACATTTCGCACAATTGGAAATGAATTGGTAATTCCTACGACGGACACAATCTTGCACGGAGTGGACCCCATTGCTGTTCCTCATATCTATCTATCTATCTATCTATCTATCTCATATCTATCTATCTCATATCTATCTATATCTATCTCATATCTATCTATATCTATCTATCTATCTATCTATCTCATATTCATCTATCTATCTCATATCTATCTATCTCATATCTATCTCATATCTATCTATCTCATCTATCTATCTCATATCTATTTATCTATCTATCTCATATCTGTCTATCTATCTATCTATCTATCTATCTCATATCTATCTATCTATCTATCTATCTATCTCATATCTATCTATCTATCTCATATCTATCTATCTCATATCTATCTATCTATCTATCTATCTATCTATATATCTATCTCATATCTATCTATCTAGCTCATATCTATCTATCTATCTATCTATCTCATATCTATCTATCTAATATCTATCTATCTCATATCTATCTGTCTATCTAAAATGCAAGAAGATACAGCAGCACGCCCGGTAGTAAAGTGCAAAAAATGGGATTTATTTAACCCATATCAGATGCGACGTTTCAACGGCATCCCGCCATCTTTTTCAAGCATGCTTGAAAAAGATGGCGGGATGCCGTTGAAACGTCGCATCTGATATGGGTTAAATTAATCCCATTTTTTGCACTTTACTACCGGGCGTGCTGCTGTATCTTCTTGCGTCTTGGATTATCTGTTCAGTCTGCGATTGGGACTGCTATCTTCGCTGGCACCCCAAGATTTAGCCAGAATACATGGTTGTGCTGCCTGCTCTTTACATTGATATCTATCTATCTATCTATTTATCTATCTATCTATCTAGAAAGTTCATATAAATCCGCAGCACACAGGTCCAATATGGTGAAAAAGAAAAAACTTTATTCCATCATGTGAATGTCATACAGCGACGTTTCTGCCGGCTCTTCCAGCCTTTCTCAAGCTTCTTTTTCACCATATTGGACCTGTGTGCTGCGGATTTATATGAACTTTCTGTGAATTGTGACCCCTGATCAAGGTCTGGTTCTGCGTGCACCCACGGATATTGAGCTCAAGGGAGTGCTGTTTCTCTTTGGATTACTATCTATCTATCTCATATCTATCTATCTCATATCTATCTCATATCTATCTATCTCATATCTATCTCATATCTATCTATCTCATATCTATCTATCTCATATCTATCTCATATCTATCTCATATCTATCTATCTCATATCTATCTCATATCTATCTATCTATCTATCTATCTACTATCTATGTATCTATCTCTCTATCTCATATCTATCTATCTATCAACTATCTATGTATCTATCTCTCTATCTCATATTTATCTCATATCTATCTATCTCATATCTATCTATCTATCTATCCAATATCTATCTATCTACTATCTATGTATCTATCTCTCTATCTCATATCTATCTATCTATCAACTATCTATGTATCTATCTCTCTATCTCATATTTATCTCATATCTATCTATCTCATATCTATCTATCTCATATCTATCTATCTATCTCATATATATCTATCCATCTCATATTTATCTATCTCATATCTATCTCATATCTATCTATCTATCTCATATATATCTATCTCATATCTATCTATCTCATATCTATCTATCTCATATCTATCTATCTCTCTCATATCTATCTATCTATCTATCTATCTATTTCATATCTATCTATCTATCTATCTCATATCTATCTATCTATCTCATATCTATCTATCTCATATCTATCTATCTATCTATCTCATATCTATCCATCTATCTCATATCTATCTATCTATCTATCTATCTATCTATCTATCTATCTATCTCATATCTATCTTTCTATCTATCTCCTATCTATCTATCTATCTATCTATCTATCTATCTATCCCATATCTATCTCCTATCTATCTATCTATCTATCTATCTATCTATCTATCTATCTATCTATCTCATATCTATCTATATATCTATCTAATATCTATCCATCCATCCTTATGTGGGGCTGTAACATAGCAGAATAAACACTGGAGTCTTTACCCTAAAAAAAAATGCATCTGTAAAATCGCAAAACAAAAAACAAAAAAAAAATTCATTTGTTTTCTGAAAAAATAATGTCCTCTATGTAAGAATATGGGAACATGGTCGTCTGTGCACAAAGCAAGTCAAGACAACAGTCATAGAAAATATGGCAGGAAAACAGCAATGTGAACAGCAGCCTAAGAGTATATAGAATATATTTGCTGAAGTGGCTTTACAGATGCGTCAATGTTACATTTCGCACAATTGGAAGTGAATTGGTAATTCCTATGACGGACACATTCTTGCACGGAGTGGACCCCATTGCTGTTCCTTCCCTGAGGGATCTTGTACACGTATCCTCCTTTATATTTTCGTTGCGCAGGCGGTGAGCTGAGGGTCGAAATGACTGTTAAAAAGGTAAAGTCAGACTTTAAACGCACGCACGAAAACTCTACAAAATCCTGGGGGCCTTTCGCGGCACCTTACTGACGCAACTGCTGTTTCCAACTGCTGCCGGTGCATTTTATTTATTTATTTATATTTTTTTTAAATAACCACAATTTCATGATTTATTGTCCGGTTTCATAGTAAAGCGAAGTATTTTCTGCCTCCGAGCTTGTTAACCCCTTAAGGACTCAGGGTTTTTCCGTTTTTGCACTTTCGTTTTTTCCTCCTTACCTTTTAAAAATCATAACCCTTTCAATTTTCCACCTAAAAATCCATATTATGGCTTATTTTTTGCATCGCCAATTCTACTTTGCAGTGACATTAGTCATTTTACCCCCAAAAAAAATCATTGTGCGACAAAATCGAAAAAAAACGCCATTTTGTAACTTTTGGGGGCTTCCGTTTCTACGCAGTGCATATTTCGGTAAAAATTACACCTTATCATTATTCTGTAGGTCCATACGGTTAAAATGATCCCCTACTTATATAGGTTTGATATTGTCGCACTTCTGGAAAAAAAATCATAACTACATGCAGGAAAATTTATACGTTTAAAAATGTCATCTTCTGACCCCTATAACTTTTTTATTTTTCCACATACAGGGTGGTATGAGGACTCATTTTTTGCGCTGTGATCTGAAGTTTTTATCGGTATGATTTTTGTTTTGATCGGACTTTTTCGTCACTTTTTATTCATTTTTTAATGGTATAAAAAGTGACCAAAATATGCTTTTTTGGACTTTGAAATTTTTTTGCGCGTACGCCATTGACCGTACGGCTTAATTAATGATATATTTTTATAGTTCGGACATTTACGCACGCGGCGATACCACATATGTTTATTTTTTTTACAGTGTTTTATTTTTTTTATGGGAAAAGGGGGGTGATTAAAGCTTTTATTAGGGAAGGGGTTAAATGACCTTTATTAACACTTTTTTTTTACATTTTTTTGCAGTGTTATAGGTCCCATAGGGACCTATAACACTGAACACACTGATCTCTTATACTGATCATTGTTATCCCATAGAGACCTATAACACTGCACACACTGATCTCATATACTGATCATTATTATCCCATAGGGACCTATAACACTGCACACACTGATCTCTTATACTGATCATTGTTATCCCATAGAGACCTATAACACTGCACACACTGATCTCATATACTGATCATTATTATCCCATAGGGACCTATAACACTGCACACACTGATCTCATATACTGATCATTATTATCCCATAGGGACCTATAACACTGCACACACTGATCTCTTATACTGATCATTATTATCCCATAGGGACCTATAACACTGCACACACTGATCTCTTATACTGATCATTATTATCCCATAGGGACCTATAACACTGCACACACTGATCTCTTATACTGATCATTGTTATCCCATAGAGACCTATAACACTGCACACACTGATCTCTTATACTGATCATTGTTATCCCATAGAGACCTATAACACTGCACACACTGATCTCTCATCCTGATCACTGGCGTGTATTAACACGCCTGTGATCAGCATTATCGGCGCTTGACTGCTCCTGCCTGGATCTCAGGCACGGAGCAGTCATTCGTCGATCGGACACCGAGGAGGCAGGTAAGGGCCCTCCCGGTGTCCGATCAGCTGTTCGGGACGCCGCGATTTTACCGCAGCGGTCCCGAACAGCCCGACTGAGCAGCCGGGTCACTTTCACTTTCACTTTAGAAGCGGCGGTCAGCTTTGACCGCCGCTTCTAAAGGGTTAATTCCGCACATTGCCGCGATCGGCGATGTGTGGTATTAGCCGCAGGTCCCGGCCGTTGATTAGCGCCGGGAACGACGCGATATGATGCGGGATCGCGGCGCCTGCGTCGATAATGGGTTAAAGAACGGCTTAACCCTACATGATCCTCATCTGAAAGCAGCTACAATGTTACCCCCCCCCCCCCATTTATGTAAATGATAGTCTGCTTTATTATAAGGTTACTATTGGTTATTAGGATTAACTATAACTGTTTGTCCCCGTTTTTTTTCTTATCCCCGTTTCGGTTCCGATCTTGCAGGCTGTAAACGGATTAAAAACGGTTTAAAAAAATCCCATTCATGTCAATGGGATTTTTTTTAACAATCCGTTTACATCCGTTCAGACCCGTCGGCGCTCATTTCCGTTTTTTTGACACAAGAAAAAACGGCACATGCAGTCAAGAAAACGGAAACGTCAAGAAAACGGAAGAAAAAACTGATACAGTAAATTTTACATTGAAGTCTATGGAAAACGGATGAGTCTTTAATGTCATCTGTTTGCATCTATATTTTCAATCCGTTTTTTGATCCGTTTTTACTTCTGAGCATGCTCAGAACCAAAAAAAAAATTTTTTTTTTTGGTTTATTAACTGAACAATAACGGATCCAAATGGATACAAACGGATAACATCAATGCACCCGTTTTTTTAAGTCTGTTTTTATTTTTCGATGGGAGAAGAACGGGACGGGTCTAGACGGCCGTGTGAACGCAGCCTTACTTTGTTGGACGTTCTAGGCAAAGGTGGAGGGGGGGGGGTTGGGTTTGTGGACATAACAACCAATGTAAACTTTGTTTTTCCTATATGTTTGCGGACATAACAACAACAGGTGACCAGGTTGTCACACATTGAGGTTTATAATATACAGTGATCCCTCAACTTACAATGGTCTCAACATACAATAGTTTCAACATACAATGGTCTTTTCTGGACTATTGTAAGTTGAAACCAGATTCAACATACAATGACAATCTGGACAAAGACAGTCCAGATCTGTGAAACTTGTCAATGGCCGAGAGAACTGACCAATCAGAATGGGCAATTTACTGGTAAATCACCTGTATTACTGAAGTGCATGCACTAACTGGTGTCTGGTAGCGCCCCCTACAGTACAGGGAGGTATTACATGTTCTGTACTCTTTACCTGTATTACTGAAGTGTATGCACTGACTGATGTCTGGTAGCGCCCCCTAAAGTACAGGGAGGTATTACATGTTCTGTACTCTTTACCTGTATTACTGAAGTGTATGCACTGACTGGTGTCTGGTAGCGCCCCCTACAGTACAGGGAGGTATTACATGTTCTGTACTCTTTACCTGTATTACTGAAGTGTATGCACTGACTGGTGTCTGGTAGTGCCCCCTACAGTACAGGGAGGTATTACATGTTCTGTACTACTCTTTACCTGTATTACTGAAGTGTATGCACTGACTGGTGTCTGGTAGCGCCCCCTACAGTACAGGGAGGTATTACATGTTCTGTACTCTTTACCTGTATTACTGAAGTGTATGCACTGACTGGTGTCTGATAGCGCCCCCTACAGTACAGGGAGGTATTACATGTTCTGTACTCTTTACTTGTATTACTGAAGTGTATGCACTGACTGGTGTCTGGTAGCGCCCCCTACAGTACAGGGAGGTATTACATGTTCTGTATTCTTTACCTGTACCAGGGTTAGCTGCTCCTTTGGACACCAGGTGAGGGAGACTCCATGTTACTTTTTTAGGACATTGCGTGTTCTGTACAGGACCTCGAAGAAGCTTCTGTCCTCTACATAGACCAGTGTTTCCCAAGCAGGGTGCCTTTGGCTGTCCGGGCATGCTGGGCATGCTGGGAGTTGTAGTTTTGCAACAGCTGGAGGCTCCCTGCTTGGAAAACACAGACAGTGATTACAGTTCCCAGCAGATCTTTCTTACTATTATATGTAAGGATTTGCTTTATCTATATTAGTTATCTACTTATTTTTCTTTAATCCTCACTTTTTCCTATTTTTGGATGACATAGAGTTATGATCTCAACATACAATGGTTTCAACATACAATGGTCATCCTGGAACCAATTAATATTGTAACTTGAGGGACCGCTGTATGTAGTTTGGAAACTGGGAACATTTCAGGGTCATTTAAAACAATAAACATATTAGTCCTCGTTTACTAAGGTAATCCCGTCACTTTTTGTCGGGTTGTGCGACACTTTATGCGACACATTTTACCGACGTGAACCAGCATCGCTCAGAGTGGTTTTAAAACCTGACAAATGGGGCGTGGTTTTTGAAAAAAGGGGCGTGTTCTCGACAAAATTAAAAAATCACTCCGAGTGTGTGAGAAAATACACTTAAAAACGTGTGAGATTGTTAAAACCAAAACCCTACCCCTTTGAGCAGTCGGTGAAGTAATTAAAATGAAGTGTTTATGTTGAAAACCTTTTTATAGACCTTTGTATATTATTTAAACCCATTTTTTTTTTAATTGTTTTTAATTATATCTGTTAATTACCTATTTTTATTACTTATTAACCATTAAAGGGGTACTCCGGTGGAAAACTTTATTTATTTATTTTTAAATCAACTGGTGCCAGAAAGTTAAACAGATTTGTAAATTGCTTCTTTAAAAAAAAAAAAAAAAAAAAAAAAAATTCTTAATCCTTCCAGTACTTATTAGCTGCTGAATATATCAGGGGTATTCCAGGAAAAAACTTTTATATATATACATATATATATATATATATATATATATATATATATATCAACTGGCTCCAGAATGTTAAACAGATTTGTAAATTACTTCTATTAAAAAATCTTAATCCTTTCAATAATCATCAGCTGCTGAAGTTGAGTTGTTGTTTTCTGTCTGGCAACAGTGCTCTCTGCTGACACCTCTGCTTGTCTTGGGAACTGCACAGAGTAGAAGAGGTTTGCTATGGGGATTTGCTTCTGAACTGGGTGTTTTCCGAGACACGTGTCATCAGAGAGCACTTAGACAGAAAAGAACAACTCAACTTCAGCAGCTCCTAAGTACTGAAAGGATTAAGATTTTTTAATAGAAGTAGTTTACAAATCTGTTTTACTTTCTGGAGCCAGTTGATATATATATAAAAAAAGTTTTTCCTGGAATACCCCTTTAAAATGGACAGAGATGTCAGCAGAGAGCACTGTGCACCCCTTTAAGAACTGTCCGTAGTAGGAGAAAATCCCCATAGCAAACATATGCTGCTCTGGACAGTTCCTAAAATGGACAGAGATTTCAGCAAAGAGCTCTGTGTTCCAAAAAGAAAATAATTTCCTCTGTAGTATTCAGCAGCTAATAAGTACTGGAAGGATTAAGATTTTTTAATAGAAGTCCTTTTCAAATCTGCTTAACTTTCTGGCACCAGTTGATTTAAAAAAATAAAATTTGATTAAAAAAAATCAAATAAATACTGATCAATCATGGCCATTTCCTTTCACACAATTTTGCGTGCGACACAATATGAAATTGACGTGCGACAAATTAGTAAATCCGAGTGAAAAATACACGGAGTAAACCTGAAATCACTCCAAGATAAACACTTTTACCATTCTTATATTGTCTCCAGAGATTACCAACCGGCAGCTCTCCAGCTGTTGCAAAACTACAAATCCCAGCATGCCCTGACAGCCGAAGGCTGTCAGGGCATGCTGGGATTTGTAGTTTTGCAACAGCTGGAGAGCAACAGTGTTGGGATCACTCCTTTAATTCTTATGCCGGGTTCACACCACGTTTTTGCAGTACAGTTCCCGTATCAGGTTTTTGATAAAAAACGGATTCCTCAAAACCTGACTAAACTGTATCAAAACGTGTGTACAAATTTGAACCCGGTTGCATCCGTTTTTTAAGAAAAAAAAAAAAAAACTTATAGGTTTTTAACTTTTCACTCCATTATGAATAAAGTTTCACTTATTTGATTGAAATTCCAAGAAAAAAAACTGTGCAAAGTCAAAAACCGTATGGTGAAAACCGGATGGAACCGTGAGCACATACGTTTCTGTACGGTTCCCATTGACTCCCATGTAAAAAAAAAAAAAAAAAAAAAAAAAAAACGTATACGTTTCAATACGGTTTTTCACCCGGACCAAAAACGGTGGTAGGCTGCGGTTTAGGGTTCGGGAAAAAAACGGACAAAACCGTACAGGATGCAAAACGGACACAACCTGATGCCTCTTTTGGGATATGGTTTTCAACGGAGAGTCAATGCGTACGGTTTTCAATGCGGTTCCGTGCGGTTTTCACATTGAAAACGTATACGGGAACTGTCGTGCAAAAACGTGAACGCGGCCTTAGGCATATTATACTGTATAAGGTAACCTGTAGGTAGGAGAACTACATGTCCCAGCATCACCCGACTGTATATAAATGAATATATCATACAACGTGCAGATACATTTCTACATCCCCTAAACCGGCGTAGCTAAGACTATTAGTTGTACTACTGTAGGTCAATGTATCTAAGCGTCTGTGTAATAAAAGTCGGTGTATCTAAGCGTCTGTGTAATAAAAGTTGCTGTATCTAAGCTTAAAATTGGTGAGTAGTGTATCTAAGTCAGCTGATCTGATGTATCTGAGACCATATTGTGTAATACAGTCTGCTTTGCCGATGTATCTAACCCTTTTTTTGTGTGATATTGCTTGATGAGCTGCTGTATCTAAGCCTATAGTATGTGATACTATCTTCTGAGCTGTGTATCTAAACCTGTGATGTGATGTAGTCCGCTTTGCTGATGTATCTAAGCCAATTAGGTGCGATATTGTCTGCTGAGCTTTTGTATCTAAGCCTGTGATGTGTAATACTTTCTGCTGAGATGCTGTATCTAAGCCTGTGTGTGGGAAACTCTCTGCTGAGCTGCTGTATCAAAGCCTATTATGTGTGGGACTCTCTGCTGAGCTCTTTATCTAAGCCTGTTATGTGTGATACTCTCTGCTGAGCTGTTGTATCTAAGCCTGTTATGTCTGATATTATCTGCTGAACTGCTCTATCTTAGCCTATGGTGTGTAATACTCTGCTGAGCTGTGTATCTAAGCCTTTGGTGTGTGGTACTATCTGCTGAGCTGTGTATCTAAGCTAACTATGGGTGATATTATCTGCTGAGCTGTGTATCTAAGCCTTTGGTGTGTGGTACTATCTGCTGAGCTGTGTATCTAAGCCAACTATGGGTGATATTATCTGCTGAGCTACTCTGTCTAAGCCTGTGGTGTGTGTGTGTGATACTCTCTGCTGAGCTATGTATCTAAGCCTGTTATGTGTGATACTCTCTGCTGAGCTGTGTATCTAAGCCTGTTATGTGTGATATTACCTGCTGAGCTGCTCTATCTCAGCCTGTGGTGTGTAATACTCTCTGCTGAGCTGTGTATCTAAGCCTTTGGTGTGTGGTACTCTTTGCTGAGCTGTGTACCTAAGTCTGTGGTGTGTAATACTCTCTGCTGAGCTTTGTATCTAAGGTGTGTGGTACTCTCTGCTGAGCTGTGTATCTAAGTCTCTGGTGTGTGATACTCTCTGCTGAGCTGTTGTACCTAAGCCTGTTATGTGTGATATTATCTGCTGAGCTGTTTATGTAAGCCTATTATGTGTGATACTCTCTGCTGAGCTGTGTATCTAAGCATATTATGTGTGATAATCTCTGCTGAGCTGTGTATCTAAGCTTGTTATGTGTGATACTCTGTTGAGCTGTTGTATCTAAGCATGTTATGTGTGATATAATCTGCTGAGCTACTGTATCTAAGCATGTGGTGTGTAATACTCTGCTGAGCTGTGTATCTAAGCCTTTGGTGTGTGGTACTATCTGCTGAGCTGTGTATCTAAGCCAACTATGGGTGATATTATCTGCTGAGCTACTCTGTCTAAGCCTGTGGTGTATGAGATACTCTCTACTGAGCTGTGTATCTAAGCCTGTTATGTGTGAAATTATCTGCTGAGCTGCTCTATCTCAGCCTGTGGTGTGTAATTCTCTCTGCTGAGCTGTGTATCTAAGCCTTTGGTGTGTGTGGTACTCTCTACTGAGCTGTGTATCTAATCCTTTGGTGTGTGGTACTCTTTGCTTAGCTGTGTAACTAAGCCTGTGGTGTGTAATACTCTCTGCTGAGCTTTGTATCTAAGGTGTGTGGTACTCTCTGCTGAGCTGTGTATCTAAGCCTGTGGTGTGATACTCTCTGCTGAGCTGTGTATCTAAGCCTGGGGTGTGTAATATTCTCTGCTTAGCTGTGTATCTAAGCCTGTGGTGTGTAATACTCTCTGCTGAGCTGTGTATCTAAGCCTTTGGTGTGTCGTACTCTCTGCTGAGCTGTGTATCTAAGCCTATAATGTGTGATATCATCTGCTGAGCTGCTGTATCTAAATCTGAGGTGTGGAATACTCTCTGCTAACATGGTGTATCTAAGCCTGTGTGTGGGGTACCTTCTGCTAAGCTGCTTTCTCTAGGCCTATTGGGTGAAATCCATCAAAACCTGTGGAGAGGAGAAGTTGCCCATAGCAACCAATCAGATCGCTGCTTTCATTTCATTCACAGGCCTCTGAAGGATATAAGAAGGGATCTGATTGGTTGCTATGGGCAACTGGTCAACGTTTCCTCCACACAGGTTTTGATGAATGTTTATAATTGTCTGCTGAGCTGCTGTATCTAAGCCTGTGGTGTTAAATACGCACTGGTGAGCTGGATTTCTGAATATATGAATAATTTAGTTTTTTTTTTTTTTTTAGCTGATGTATCTAAGCCTATGATTTGTGATACTGGCCCAAGGGTTTGCGTTTCCCCTTCCGTCAGATTTACTATCAGTCTTAGGCTGCATTCACACCTCGTTTTCAGTGGATATGGGTCAAAAATGAGCGCCAGGTTTTCCCCTCCCCCATCGGTCGGCTCATTTTTGACTCGTATCCGGTTTTGTGACTGGACCTAAAACCGTAGTATACTACGGTTTTAGGTCCGGTCAGGAAATTGGATACGGGTCAAAAATGAGCCGACCGGTCCGGCTGTGGTACAGGAGAGCTGGTTTTCCCCTCCCCCTGCCGGATTCGGCAACTGTAGACTGAAAACGAGGTGTGAATGCAGCCTTAGGGTACATTCCCACACGGCGTATTTTGCTGCGTATTTGCTGCGTATTTGGTGCTGCGTATTTTCCTACCCATTGACTTCAACAGAGAAAATAAAATACGCAGCAGCAAATGCGCAGCAAATACGCCCTGTGGGAATGTACCCTAAGGGTGCATTCACACCACGTTGTTGCAATACAGTTCCCGTATCCGGTTTTTGATGAAAAACGGATTCCTCAAAACCGGACTAAACTGTATCAAGACGTGTGTACAAATTTCTACCCATATACGGTTAAAAAACTTATACGGTTTGAAAAATGATGTCCGGTTGCATCCGTCTTTTAAGAAAAAAAGTATACGTTTTTAACTTTTCACTCCATTTTGAATAAAGTTTCACTTGTTTGATTGAAATTCCAATCCAAAAAACAACTTAGCAAAGGAAAAAAACGTATGGTGAAAACCGGATGGAACCGTGCGCACATACAGTTCTGTACGGTTCCCATTGACTCCCATGTTTAAAAAAAACGTAAACAATTTAATACGGTTTTTCACCCGAACCAAAAAACTTGATAGACTACGGTTTGGGTTCAGGTAAAAAACTGGACAAAACCGTATAAGACGCAAAACGGACAAACCGGATGATGCGTTTGACATACAGTTTACAATGTTAAGTCAATGCATACGGTTTTCTATACGGTTCCGTACGGTTTTTAACTTGAAACTCTATACGGGAACTGTATTGCAAAACCGAGGTGTACATGCACCCTAAGGCCGGGTTCACACCCCGTTTTTACAATACAGTTCCCGTATACGTTTTCAATTTGAAAACCGTACGGAACCGTATTGAAAACCGTATGCATTGACTCTTCATTGAAAACCGTATGCCAAAAGATGCATCAGGTTGTGTCCGTTTTGCGTCTTGTACGGTTTTTCCATTTTTTTCCTGTGCCCAAAATCGTAAGGCTGGCTTCACACCACGTTTTTCAAATACGGTAACCGTATACGATTTTCTGCAAAAAAACGTATACGACCGTATCCGAAACCGTATGCATAGAGAATGCATTGTAAACCGTATTCCCAATGTTGTGTACGGTTGCATGCGTTTTGCCTCGGATACGGTTTTGCCGATTTTTCAACCGTAGGCGAAAACGCTGTCGACCACGTTTTTGTCTCCGGTTGGAAAACCTTATGCGAACCGTATGCGGTTCTTTTAACATTGTTGTCTGTGAGAACCGTACACAGAATTTCAGAATACGGTTGCACACGGTTTTGCTAATCCGTTTTTGGAGTTGACACATGCGCAGATTGGAATTTCAATAGAACAATAGTAACTTTATTAAATTGCTGGAAAACTAATTCCAACAAAATAGCAAAACCGTTGGCAAAAACTGATGCAAACGGATAGAACCGTACGGGGAAAAACCGTATACGTTTTAATTTGGAGTCATACGGTTGTATACGGTTGCATACGGTTTTTGCCATACGTTTTTTAGCGGAAAACCGTATACGGTAACCGTATTTGAAAAACGTGGTGTGAACCCAGCCTAACCTACCACGGTTTTTGGTCCGGGTGAAAAACCGCATTGAAACGTATACGTTTTTTTTGTTAACATGGGAGTCAATGGGAACCGTACAGAACTGTATGTGCTTACGGTTCCATCCGGTTTTCATCATACAGTTTTTGACTTTGCACAGTTTTTTTCTTGGTATTTCAATCAAACTTTATTCATAACGGAGTGAAAAGTTCAAAACGTATCCGTTTTTTTCTTAAAAAACGGATGCAACAGGACATCATTTTTTAAACTGTATACGGATTAAAATTTGTACACACGTTTTGATACAGTTTAGTCCGGTTTTGAGGAATCCGTTTTTTATCAAAAACCTGATACGGGAACTGTACTGCAAAAACGAGGTGTGAACCTGGCCTAATTGTTGCTTCGTTTAATTAGTTGGATTTTGCCGTGGGCCTTTCTATGTTCAGTTGCGCCATTACGGGACGATTTGCCCTCAAGGCGTCATTGATTAGTCAGGACTTTGAGGAGAAGCGGGAGGTTTTCTGAGCTGATCTGTCGCTGCTTGCGCAAAATCAAGAAAAGAGACGACGTAAACACATAATAAATCTACCTAAAAAATTCAGAATACGTTAAAAAAAGGAAAAAAACGTGTCGGCTTTCTGTTTAGTAACCTGGGCCAACATCCGCTTAATTGTGATATGGGGAAATGCTCTGCAGCTTCTATGTGATACAAGTGAAATGCTCTGCTGAACTTCGGGTGGATTCGGGTAGAGTTGCCACCTGCCCGGTATTTTACCAGCACAGACGGTATTTTGGTAATCCTGCCGGTATTTTTTATATTAAAAATACCGGCCATTTATCCAACCAATCCTCCAACTCCAATGTTGCATCATAACCTATACCAGTGTTTCCCAACCAAAGCACCTCCAGCTGTTTCAAAACTACAACTCCCAGCATGCCCGGACAGCCAACGGCTGTCCGGTCATGCTGGGAGTTGTAGTTTTGCAACAGCTGGAGCAGTGGCATTGCTAGGGGGGCCCACCGCTATTTCTTGTCCCAAAACAACTCTGTTGGTGCTGCGCTCCTCTATCTGTCAGGAGCTCAGCACTGTCACATTACCCTTCCACCTCATGTGATGATGTCAACATCATGTGACCAGTCACGTGTTAGGGGCGGAGCTGAGCAGGATAGAAGAAATGATGGAAGGACCTGTGCAATGCTGTGGAGGAGGCGGGGCTGAGCTATGCTGGAGTGGAGATCACATGTCACCCCAGTAGGAAGGAGATTACATGAGGAGGAGGTTTGTTACAGTGTGTCACCCCAGTAGTAAGGAGATTACATGAGGAGGGGGTTTGTTACAGTGTCTCACCCCAGTAGTAAGGAGTTTACATGAGGAGGGGGTTTGTTACAGTGTGTCACCCCAGTAGTAAGGAGATTACATGAGGAGGGGGTTTGTTACAGTGTGTCACCCCAGTAGTAAGGAGATTACATGAGGAGGAGGTTTGCTACAGTGTGTCACCCCAGTAGTAAGGAGATTACATGAGGAGGAGGTTTGTTACAGTGTGTCCCCCCAGTAGTAAGATTACATGAGGAGGAGGTTTGTTACAGTGTGTCACCCCAGTAGTAAGGAGATTATATGAGGAGGAGGTTTGTTACAGTGCGTCACCCCAGTAGTAAGAAGATTATATGAGGAGGAGATTTGTTACAGTGTGTCACCCCAGTAGTAAAGTGATTACATGAGGAGGAGGTTTGTTACAGTGTGTCACCCCAGTAGTAAGGAGATTACATGAGGAGGAGGTTTGTTACAGTGTGTCCCCTCAGTAGTAAGGAGATTACATGAGGTGGAGGTTTGTTACAGTGTGTCACCCCAGTAGTAAGGAGATTACATGAGGAGGAGGTATGTTACAGTGTGTCACCCCAGTAGTAAGGAGATTACATGAGGAGGAGGTATGTTACAGTGTGTCACCCCAGTAGTAAGGAAATTACATGCGGAGGAGGTTTGTTACAATGTGTCACCCCAGTAGTAAGGAGATTATATGAGGAGGAGGTTTGTTACAGTGTGTCACCCCAGTAGTAAGGAGATTATATGAGGAGGAGGTTTGTTACAGTGTGTCACCCCAGTTGTAAGGAAATTACATGCGGAGGAGGTTTGTTACAGTGTGTTATGTCACCCTGGTAGTAAGGTTCGGCAGAGTCAAGGGGCGGCAATATTAGCTTTTGCCTAGGGTGGCAAAAATACTTGCATCGGCCCTGTGTATGTGTGTGTAGAGGTAGGAAGTGTGTATTAGGGAGGGACCAATATCGATTTTTTAGGGCCGATACCGATAATCTATGACCTTTCAGGCCGATAGCCGATAACGGATTTATCCGTTATCGGATAAGTGAGGGCGGCCCCTAGGAGTGCAGCTGATTCATATTTTGGCATCCCCGCTTCTGCAAAGTTGTGCATGCCTGCTCTATACTGTTCTCCCACTATGCTAAATATGGAATATTCAGAAAAAATATATATATATATATTTTGGCAAACCTTAGCAGATGGCAAGTTACACGTCTACATATCAGGCTGAGCTGAAGTGTCCCTAGTAAATACTTTCACATTTTGTCAACTATGATGAGCAGCGACTACGCAGCCTCCTTGCCCTCATTGTATAGTTTGTACATTACAGTAGTTATACCTGTATTCACTGGCATAGCGGAGGCCTCCGTAGCGGGGCACGCGGGGGGGGGGTATCGTCTAGCTAGGGGCCCCCAGCAGGGGCATTACTATGAGGGCCCATCACTGCCAATCATCTTTTTTTTTTGGTACAGCCCACAAGGGCAACACTGACCACCACCAGCTGGCACCAACAGCAACCCCCAGCTGGTGTCTATCTTGTGTGTTTGGTATGCTGGTAGCAGACGTGCCGCCCACAAGCACGTCTTTTACCAGGAAGGAGGGTGTTGGTGCGGATGCCCTGACTCTTTATAAGGGGAAGCGGCAGCCAGATCTGCTGTAAATGTTTAAATTACAGGTTAGTGCAGCATGAGTTGTAGTTTTGGGTCACCAGCATAGCCGTAGGTTGTATCAGGGAATACTCCCAGCATTCTTTGACACAGTCTATGGCTCTGCAGCTGACTCAAAACTACAACTCCCAGCATGTTGCACTATGTAGTAGTATAGGTTATGGGGCAACATGCTTGGAGTTGTAGTTTTGGGTCAGCTGCAGAGCCATGGGCTGTATCAGGGCATGCTTGGCGTTGTAGTCAGTAAGTACAACTCTCAGCATTCCTTGACACAGCCTATGGTTCTGCAGCAAGCCCAAAAGTACAACTCCCAGCATGTTGCACCATAACCTATACTACTATATAGTGTCACAACCGCTCCCCATCTGTCTCCATCTGTGGTATTACAACTTGGCTCCATTCACTTCAATGGAAAATTTGCTGCAAGAACTTGAAAGAAGTTAGGTCTGTTTTTCTATTCCTGAATAACCCCTTTAAGGACACTGGACGTAAATGTACGTCCTGGTGACCTGATACTTAATGCATCTGAACGTACATTTACAACCTGAGTGGTGGTCTGACTATGAAGCAGGAGCTGCGCTCGCTTCATGCAATGTAAGTGATGACTGCTCTCAGAAGCCATGCACTCACAGCCAATGACAAACAACGTTGATCCTGTTGTTAGCCATCATTAACCCCTTTAATGCTGTGACCAATAACGATCATGGCACATAAGAGACACAATGACGGAAGAGCCACAATGACTGTCCCCCTAATCAATTGATTTGTCTGCTTGCCGGAGGTCCTCTCACTTGCTCCGCGCAGGTCCTGGCTTCAATCTGCGGATAGAGCCTGGCTCAGCAGACTCAGTAGATCCCCGATAACACTGAGTAATGATATGCATTTGCATACGCATAGCATTATTTAGTGTTAGCAATCTCAATATTGTATGTGAAAGTCCCCTATGGTGACTTAAAAAAAAAAGAATTAGGGTTTTATTTTTAGAATTCCTCCCACAAATAATGCTTTTGGTTCTGCTGTACATTTTATGGCAACATTAAAGATGTCATTACAAAGTACAATTGGTCGCGCAAAAAACAAGCTCTCGTACGGGTCTGTGGATGGAAAAGTAAAAAAGTTATGGCTTTTAAATGTGAGAAGATAAAAAACAAAATGACCATCATAGCCGAACAAACTTCAGAAATTTTCTGGTCAGGTCTACATGATTCTCCATGTCATGTTCAGATCTTGATTGTCTCCATCCATCATGTTACTTGTTGTCCTCTTCTCGTTTTTCATTCTACTCCTGTTTCTACTAGAATAATTTGTCTTCTCGTCAGGTATTCACACTTCTCCATGTCATATTCAGATCTTCACGATTCTCCATGTCACATTCAGGTCTTGTCTTGATTGTCTCCATCCATCATGGGACTTGTCATCTTCTATTTTTCCATTCAACTCCTGGTTCTTCTAAAACATCTGGTCTTCTAGTTGGGTCTTCACACTTCTCCATGTCATGTTCAGGTCTTCACGATTCTCCATGTCAAGTTCAGGTCTTGTTTGTCTCCATTCATCATGTTACTGCTTGTCCGCTTCTACTTTTACATTCAACTCCTGGTTCTTCTAAAACATCTGGTCTTCTGGTCGGGTCTTCATGATTCTCCCTGTAATGTTCAGATCTTCACATTTCTCCATGTCATGTTCAGGTCTTCACGATTCTCCATGTCATGTTCAGGTCTTCACAATTCTCCATGTCAAGTTCAGGTCTTCACAATTCTCCATGTCAAGTGCAGGTCTTGATTGTCTCCATTCATCATGTTACTGCTTGTCCTCTCCACTTTTCCATTCAACTCCTGGTTCTTCTAGAACATCTAGTCTTCTGGTCGGGTCTTCACATTTCTCCATGTCATGTTCAGGTCTTCATGATTCTCCATGTCATATTCAGGTCTTCACGATTCTCCATGTCATGTTCAGGTCTTCATGATTCTCCATGTCATGTTCAGGTCTTCATGATTCTCCCTGTGATGTTCAGGTCTTCACGATTCTCCATGTCATGTTCAGGTCTTCACGATTCTCCATGTCATGTTCAGGTCTTCACGATTCTCCATGTCATGTTCAGGTGTTCACGATTCTCCATGTCATGTTCAGGTCTTCACGATTCTCCATGTCATGTTTAGGTCTTCATGATTCTCCATGTCATGTTCAGGTCTTCTGAGACAATATATTAATAGTAATATTCATATTTTTTTTTTCTTCCTTTTACGAAAGTCAGATTTTTATTGTTGTTTTCCTGTTTCTTACTTGCCTTGTAGAAGTCATTGGAGGCTGAGTTGTTGGCTTATGGGGTCATATTTCTGCATATTTTGCCAACATCCACATAAGAAGATGACATTGGTGGAATCATTGGTGAAGTCTGTAAGAGGGGTTTATCATAGAATTGTACCCCTTTGGTACGGCTCAAATATTTCTGCACTTGCACATATAGTATAATGTAAAGTATCATTACAATGACAGAAATCTCTGAGCTGCACCAAAGGGGTTAAACACTTTATTAAGACCTTTCATTCTATATCAGATGTGGTCCGAGGTTCAGATTCCACCATTTATGACCTATCAGAGGACAATAGAGGCAGAAATATGGACACATAGGTCATCTATTCATTCCCCATTGACTTGTAACAAGAAAACCTCAAGACTAGAGATGAGCGAATTTTTGAAAAATTCGATTCGGCCGATTCGCCAACTTTTCAGAAAAAATTTGGTTTGGTCGGAATTTATTCATGGCAAATCTGTATTAAAAACAGCTATTTCTGGTCTACAGAGCGCCTCAACTTTCGGTTTCCCTGTTCTGCCCACCCACAATAGGCGGGGCAGAACGGGGAAACCGAAGAGGACCGACGGCAGAAGATCCACTTACCCATCCGGAGGCAGCTGGCGATGGTGTAGTTTCCAAAATAGTATGCCATGTTGTTGTTTTTTTTTGCTGTTGTGGCACAATAGGGGCTTCCTAAATGTGACATGCCCCCAAAAACCATTTCAGCAAAATTTGCTTTCCAAAAGATAAATATGACTCCTTCTCTTCTGAGCATTGTAGTTCGCCCGCAGAGCATTTTACATCCTAACATGGGGCATTTCCATATTCAGAAGAGATGGGGTTACAAATTTGGGGGGGGGGGGGCCTTTTCTCCCATTACCCTTTATAAAAATGGTAAATTTGGGGAAAAAAACTGCACTTTAGTGAAAATATATATTTTTTCATTTACACATCCGACTTTAACGAAATGTCGTCAAACACCTGTGGGGTGTTAAGGCTCACTGGACCCCTTGTTACGTGCCTTGATGGGTGTAGTTTCCAAAATAGTATGCCATGTGGGGTTTTCTGCTGTTCTGGCACCATAGGGGCTTCTTTAAGGGGACATGCCCCACAAAAACCATTTCAGAAAAATTCACTCTACAAAATCCCATTCTCGCTCCTTCCCTTCTAAGCCCTCTACTGTGCCCGCCGAACACTTGACATACACATGAGGTATTTCCTTACTCTAGAGGAAGTGGGTTACAAATTTTGAGGGGATTTTTCTCCTTTTACCCCTTGTAAAAATTCAAAAATTGGGTCTACAAGAACATGCGAGTGTAAAAAATGAAGATTTTTAATTTTCTCCTTCATTTTGCTGCTATTCCTGTGAAACACCTAAAGGGTTAAAATACTTACTGAATGCCATTTTGAATACTTTGGGGGGTGCAGTTTTTATAATGGGGTCATTTGTGGGGTATTTCTAATATGAAGACCCTTCAAATCCACTTCAAACCTAAACTGGTCGATGAAAAATTCTGATTTAGAATTTTTTTGGGAAAATTGCTGCTGAACTTTGAAGCCCTCTGGTGTCTTCCAAAAGTAAAAAAAATGTCAACTTTATGATGCAAACATAAAGTAGACATATTTTATATGTGAATCAATATATCATTTATTTGGAATGTCTGTTTTCCTTACAAGCAGAGAGCTTCAAAGTTAGAAAAATGCAAAATTTTCAATTTTTTTCATCAAATTTTGGAATTTTTCACCAAAGAAATGATGCAAGTATCGACAAAATTTTACCAATAACATAAAGTAGAATATGTCACGAAAAACATTCTCGGAATCAGAATGAAAGGTAAAAGCATTCCAGAGTTATTAATGTTTAAAGTGACAGTGGTCAGATGTGCAAAAAACGCTCCTACAGTCCTACAGTGAAAATTGGCTGGGTCCTTGAGGGGTTAAAGCGTAACTCTCATTAAAACAAATTTTTGCTATTGCACTCCTTATGGTAAATAAAAAATATTTCTAATATACTTTGTTTAAAAAAAATTACGTTTTCTATGTTTTATTTGTGCTTTAAAAAAAAAGCTCAAGAGCACATTTTCCCCCAACTCATAGACAGACTTTGGACCGAAGTCCAAACACAGAAAGTGAATCCTGGAGTGCTGAGGGGGGTGTGTCCAGCCCCATCCAATCATAGCTCCTCTCACACTTAACTGCCATATGCTATTGGCTGGACACCTCCCCCTCCAAAGTCTATATATGAGATGAGGGAAAATATGCTCTTGAGCTTTTTTAAGCACAAATAAAACATAGAAAACTTCATTTTTTTTTTTAAAACAAAGTATATTAGAAATATTTTTTATGAGGAGTGCAATAGCAAAAATTAGTTTTAATTAGAGTGCCCATTTAACTTGTATTGTATTGTCTTGTATTGTATTGTCTTGTATTGTATTGTATTGTATTGTATTGTATTGTATTGTCTTGAATTGTATTGAACTGTATTGTATTATGGTGTATTGGGGCTGTTTATAACTATTGCCACCTGGTAGCTCCAGATATGCCGTGTAGTCATCTTCCATGTGACTGCGCATCTGTTTCTGAATGTATTGTAATTCTTTTTTCTTTTTTTGTGTATATAGACAATGGTTTATCCATAGGCAGAGATGTTGTTTCTCCATTGTTATATAGGTTTTGTTTAGTCTGGGTGGTGTCCAGTGTGATTTACCGGGGAAAATGTGGAGGTTGTTTATTCATTTGGTATAGTAGTTGTTGTAGAGGTTTTCATTGATCATACACATTTGATAGATAGATAGATATGAGATAGATATATTGATAGATATGAGATAGATAGATATGAGAAAGATAGATAGATAGATATGAGATAGATAGATAGATATGAGAAAGAAAGATAGATATGAGATAGATAGATATGAGAAAGATAGATATGAGATAGATAGATAGATAGATATGAGATAGATAGATATGAGATAGATAGATAGATAGATAGATAGATATGAGATAGATAGATATGAGATAGATAGATATGAGATAGATAGGAGATAGAGAGATAGATAGATATGAGATAGATAGGTAGATAGATATGAGATATATAGGTAGATATGAGATAGATAGATATGGGATAGATGGATAGATGATAGATAGATCAGGCTTGTCTATATGTTCATTTGCAAAGTTCAAACGCTGATTTTTGTGGTAAGGACGTAGATGACGTTTTCTTCTGATGATTCTTCCATGAAGACCATATTTGTACAAGTATCTCTTTATAGTGGAATAGTGTACCACAACTCCAGTGTCTGCCAGATCTTTCTGGAGGGATTGTGCAGTCAAACTTGGGTTTTGAATTTTTTATTTTTTTTTTTCACAATCCTGCGAGCTGTTCTGTCTGATATTTTTCATGGTCTTGCAGATCTTGCTTTAACTTCCACTGTTCCTGATGACTGCCATTTCTTAATTACATTCCGAACAGAGGATATTGATATCTTCTTATAGCCTTCTCCAGCTTTGTGAGCGTCAACTATTTTCAGTTTCAGATTTCTAGACAACTGCTTAGAAGAACCCATGGTGCTGATTGTTGGGACAAGGTCAGATGAGTCTGGGCATTTAAAACCTTTGAGATTGACATCACCTGGTCTTCCCAGATGATGATTGAGAACAATCCATGACACTGGCAGGTCTCAGCTTTGCAAAGGGGGCAGTGTTTGATATAAACTCTGCAGGGTGCCCTAACTTTTGCAGACGCCATTTTTTGAATGAATTGTATATACTATATATACCCTACACTATGTATCACTTGTTGCCTGACAATGACCGTGTGAGACGGTCAAAACGTCGCTCTGATGTTTTGGTGAATAAAACCATACACCTTTTTCCACGTGAACCGGAGTGCTGCTATCTTCTTGTGTTTAGATAGATAGGAGATAGATAGATATGAGATAGATAGATATGTGATAGATATGAGATAGATAGATATGAGATAGATAGATATGTGATAGATATGAGATAGATAGATATGAGATAGATAGGTATGAGATAGATAGATAGATATGAGATAGATAGATAGATAGATAGATAGATATGAGATAGATAGATAGATATGAGATAGATAGATAGATATGAGATAGATAGATAGATCGATAGATAGATAGATAGATATGTGATAGATAGATAGATATGAGATATATAGATAGATAGGAGATAGATAGATATGAGATAGATAGATAGATAGATATGAGATAGATAGATATGAGATAGATTCAGTAATATTAGACAAATCTTAGAATCTATGTTTATTAACCCCTTAACGCACCAGGACGAACATTTATGTCCTAAGCATAACCGCGGGCATCGGAGCAATGCCCGGATCATGCGCTGCAGGTCCCGGCTGTTGATCGCAGCCAGGGACCCGCCGGTAGTGGCGGACATCCGCGATCCCGCGGATGTCCGTCATTAACCCCTCAGATGCCGTGATCAATACCGATCACGGCATCTGCAGCATCGCGGTCACTTAATTGGATGATCGGATCGCCCGCAGCGCTGCTGCGGCGATCCGATCTTCCTGCACGGCAACCGGAGGTCCCCTCACCTGGCTCCACTGTCTTCCCGGTGTCTTCTGCTCTGATCTGCTTTCCCGCAGACCAGAGCAGAAGATGACCGATAATGCTGATCAGTGCTGTGTCCTATACATAGCACTGAACAGCATTGGCAATCGATTGATTGCTATAAATAGTCTCCTATGGGGACTATTAAAGTGTAAAAATAAAAGTAAAAAAAAAAAAGTAAAAAAATATTTGAAAAACCCCCTCCCCCAATAAAAACGTAAATTGCCCCATTTTCCCTATTTCACCCCCAAAAAGTGTTAAAAAAATATTTTAGATACATATTAGGTATCGCCGCGTGCGTAAATATCCGAACTATTCAAATAAAATGTTAGTGATACCGTACAGTGAACGGCGTGAACGTAAAAAAAAAAAAGTCCAAAGCTGCTTTTTTATAACATTTTATTCCAAAAAAAATTGAATAAAAAATTTATTCAAAGTTTTATATAAGCAAATATGGTATCAATAAAAAGTACAGATCACGGCGCAAAAAATGAGCCCTCATACTGTCACCTATATGGAAAAATGAAAAAGTTATAGGTCTTCAAAATAGGCGGATCTTAAATGTACTAATTTGGTTAAAAAGTTTGTGATTTTTTTAAACGCAATAGTAATAGAAAAGTATGTTATCATGGGTATCATTTTAATCGTATTGACCCAAAGAATAAAGACCACATGTCATTTTTACCATAAATTGTACGGCGTGAAAACGAAACCTTCCAAAATTAGCAAAATTGCGGTTTCCCCACACAAATAGTATTTTTTTGGTTGCGCCATACATTTTATGGTAAAGTGAGTGATGGCAAAAAACAAGCCCTCATACTAGTCTGTGGATTTTTTGAAGGCGAGGAGGAAAAAATTAAAACGTAAAAAAAAAAAAAATTCTGCGTCCTTAAAGGGTTAAAGGGGCACTCAAGAGGGAAAAAAATGTTTTTAAAGCAACTGGTGCCAGAAAGTTAAACAGATTTGTAAATTACTTCTATATAAAAATCTTTATTATTCCAGTACTTATCAGCTGCTGTATACTACAGAGGAAGTTGTGTAGTTCTTTCCAGTCTGACCACAGTGCTCTCTGCTGACACCTCTGTCCATGTCATGAACTGTCCAGAGCAGGATAGGTTTGCTATGGGGATTTGCTCCTGCTCTGGACAGTTCCTGACATGCTCTATCTATCTATCTATTATATATATTTCCATCTGTCTATCTAGTCTATAACAGGAAGGTTCAGATATTAGTCTGGGCCCCAGGATGACCACTGATCACTATAACAAGTCATGGTAGAATGGAAAAACATTATGGTTGAGTCACGGTAAACCCATTATCAAATGTGACTGTAGCCGCAGCTGAACCCTAGAGAAGAAGAGTGAATGTATACAATATATAGTGCTGGGAAATCCAGTATATGTCACCACTATGTGTTACAAGCAGGAAATTAATAGAAGGAGTATAGTAAAGTGTTGTAAAACATTTTTTTCCGGTTACATAAATAATTCTGCCAAATCATCCACATAATGTAGATAGAGACAGAAGTGTGAACGTAAATGTATTATCAGCAGATCTGCAGAGGATAGGTTACACTGAATAATATTACTAATCATAATAATAATACCTTTATGAGTAATATGATTTTATTGTTTACATTGTAACTATTATTATTGTCATCATCAACATAAAGGTATTGTTATTGTCTATTTATCTATCTATCTCATATCTATCTATCTATCTATCTATCTCATATCTATCTATCTCATATCTATCTATCTATCTATCTCATATCTATCTATCTATCTATCTATCTATCTATCACATATCTATCTATCTATCTCCTATCTATCTATCTATCTATCTATCTATCTATCTATCTCATATCTATGTATCCCATAGCTATCTATCTCATATCTATCTATCTCATATCAATCTATCTATCTATCACATATCTATCTATCTATCTCCTATCTATCTATCAATCTCATATCTTTCTATCTATCTTATATCTATCTATCTCATATCTATCTATCTACCTATCTCATATCTATCTATCTATCTCATATCTTTCTATCTATCTTATATCTATCCATCTATATATCTATCTCATATCTATCTATCTTATATCTATCTTTCTATTTATCTATCTCATATCTATCTATCTATCTCATATCTATCTATTTATCTATCTCATATCTATCTATTTATCTATCTCATATCTATCTATTTATCTATCTCATATCTATCTATTTATATATCTCATATCTTTCTCATATCTATCTATCTATTTATCTATCTCATATCTATCTATTTATCCCTCTTAGTACTTTTTGTATAGTAACATATTATCCATGTATAGTTGGTTCTAGAGAAGGTGATGAGAGGGATTTGGAATGGACGTTGTGATAGATTTACAGTAAATTACGGAAGTGTCTGATCCTTGTTTCTTCTATAATTCCGGGAATTATTTCTTATGATGGAGTCAGTTCTTCCCCCACTGTCATTGATGTTGAGCTGTATACAGTGAATACTTTTTGGCTGATGTGTGTCCGCGTATAATAAAAATCCTGTAACAGAGGCTTTAAATTCTTGACAAGAGATATAGATGCAATAAAAGACGACACAACAAGCTGTAAATATAAAGTCAGGAACCACAGACAAAAAGTACACGATACTGAATGAAAAGGAACCAAACTAAAACATCAATGTATTAAACCACAATGGTGGAGACGTATGTAACCACAATGGGAGATGTATCTAACCACTATGGGGGAGATGTATCTAACCACAATGGGGGAGATGTATCTAACCACTATGGGGGAGATGTATCTAACCACAATGGGGGAGATGTATCTAACCACTATGGGGGAGATGTATCTAACCACAATGGGGGAGATGTATCTAACCGCAATGGGGGAGACGTATCTAACCACAATGGGTAGATGTATCTAACCACAATGGGTAGATGTATCTAACCGCAATGAGGTAGACGTATCTAACCACAATGGGGGAGATGTATCTAACTGCAGTGGGGGAGACGTATCTAACCACAATGGGGGAGATGTATCTAACCACAATGGGGAAGACGTATCTAACCACAATCAGGGAGATGTATCTAACTACAATGGGGGAGACGTATCTAACCACAATGGGAGATGTATCTAACCACTATGGGGGAGATGTATCTAACCACAATGGGGGAGATGTATCTAACCACAATGGGGGAGATGTATCTAACCACAATGGGGGAGATGTATCTAACCGCAATGGGGGACACGTATCTAACCGCAATGGGGGAGACGTATCTAACCACAAGGGGGAGATGCATCTAACCGCAATGGGGGAGACATATCTAACCACAATGGGGGGAGATGTATCTAACCACAATCAGGGAGATGTATCTAACCACAATGGGGGAGACGTATCTAACCACAATGGGGGAGATGTATCTAACCACAATGGGGAAGACTTATCTAACCACAATCAGGGAGATGTATCTAACTACAATGGGGGAGACGTATCTAACCACAATGGGAGATGTATCTAACCACTATGGGGGAGATGTATCTAACCACAATGGGGGAGATGTATCTAACCACAATGGGGGAGATGTATCTAACCACAATGCGGGAGATGTATCTAACCGCAATGGGGGACTCGTATCTAACCGCAATGGGGGAGACGTATCTAACCACAAGGGGGAGATGCATCTAACCGCAATGGGGGAGACATATCTAACCACAATGGGGGAGATGTATCTAACCACAATAAGGGAGATGTATCTAACCACAATGGGGGAGATGTATCCAACCACAATGGGGGAGATGTATCTAACCACAATGGGGGAGACGTATCTAACCACAATCGGAGATATGTATCTAACCGCAATGGGGGAGACATATCTAACCACACTGGGGGAGACGTATCTAACCACAATGGGAGATGTATCTAACCACTATGGGGGAGATGTATCTAACCACAATGGGGGAGATGTATCTAACTGCAATGGGGGAGATGTATCTAACCACAATGGGGAGATATATCTAACCACAATGGGGGAGACGTATCTAACCACAATGGGGCAGCTGTATCTAATTGCAATGGGGGAGATGTATCTAACCACAATAGGGGAGATGTATCTAACCGCAATGGGGGAGACGTATCTAACCACAATGGGGGAGATGCATCTAATTGCAATCTCTCCCATTGTGGGATCTCCCCCATAGTGGTTAGATACATCTCCCCCATTGTGGTTAGATACATCTCCCCCATAGTGGTTAGATACATCTCCCCCATTTTGGTTAGATACATCTCTCCTACTGTGGTTAGATACATCTCCCCCATTGTGGTTAGATATATCTCCCCCATTGTGGTTAGATACATCTCCCCCATAGTGGTTAGATACATCTCCCCCATAGTGGTTAGATACATCTCCCCCATTGTGATTAGATACATCTCTCCCATTGTGGTTAGATACATCTCCCCCATTGTGATTAGATACATCTCTCCCATTGTGGTTAGATACATCTCCCCCATTGTGGTTAGATACATCTCTCCCATTGTGATTAGATACATCTCCCCCATTGTGGTTAGATACATCTCCCCCATTGTGGTTAGATACATCTCCCCCATTGTGGTTAGATACATCTCTCCCATTGTGATTAGATACATCTCCCCCATTGTGGTTAGATACATCTCCCCCATTGTGGTTAGATACATCTCCCCCATTGTGGTTAGATACATCTCTCCCATTGTGGTTAGATACATCTCCCCCATTGTGATTAGATACATCTCCCCCATAGTGGTTAGATACATCTCCCCCATAGTGGTTAGATACATCTCCCCCATTGTGATTAGATACATCTCTCCCATTGTGGTTAGATACATCTCCCCCACTGTGGTTTGATACATCTCCCCCATAGTGGTTAGATACATCTCCCCCATAGTGGTTAGATACATCTCCCCCATTGTGATTAGATACATCTCTCCCATTGTGGTTAGATACATCTCCCCCACTGTGGTTTGATACATTGGGGGAGATTCATCAAAACCTGTGCAGAGTAAAGGTTGCCCAGTTGCCCATAGCAACCAATCAGATCGCTTCTTTCATTTTTCAGAGGCCTTGTTAAAAATGAAAGAAGCGATCTGATTGGTTGCTATGGGCAACTGCACCCCTCTCCCTATACACAGGTTTTGATGATTTCCTCCCATTGTTTCAGTTTTGTTCCTTTTCGTTCAGTATCACGATGTTCTTGTCTGTGGTTCCTGACTATATTTACAGCCTGTTGTGTTGTCTCTTATTACATTAACAAGGGGCGTTCAGAAAGTTTCAGCACTTTTATGTTTTTGGTGAATGTTGGAGGAGAAGTCATCGCCCTGTTATGTTATGTGAATCACAAAGAAAGGTGACTGTGTAGAAAAGGGATAATGTTTGTTTTTAGAGTTATAAAAAAAAAAGTGCAGAAACTTTATACACATCCCTCCTAGACCTGATCTACAGCTTCTGTTACAGTAATGTGATAAATCTCCTACACACACATTGATCTATCTATCTTATATCTATCCATCTATCTCATATCTATCTATCTATCTTATATCTATCCATCTATCTCATATCTATCTATCTCATATCTATCTATCTATCTCATATCTATCCATCTCATATCTGTCCATCTATCTCATATCTATCTATCTCATATCTATCTATCTATCTATCTATCTATCTATCGCATATCTATCTATCTCATATCTATCTATCTTATATCTATCCATCTATCTCATATCTATCTATCTCATATCTATCTATCTCATATCTATCTATCTATCTTATATCTATCCATCTATCTCATATCTATCTATCTATCTTATATCTATCCATCTATCTCATATCTATCTATCTATCTCATATCTATCTATCTATCTATCTATCTCATATCTATCTATCTTATATCTATCCATCTATCTCATATCTATCTATCTCATATCTATCTATCTCATATCTATCTATCTATCTATCTATCTCATATCTATCTATCTTATATCTATCCATCTATCTCATATCTATCTATCTATCTTATATCTATCCATCTATCTCATATCTATCTATCTATCTATCTCATATCTATCTATCTATCTATCTATCTCATATCTATCTATCTATCTCATATCTATCTATCTATCTATCTATCTATCTATCTATCTCATATCTATCCATCTATCTCATATCTATCTATCTCATATCTATCTATCTATCTCATATCTATCTATATATCTCATATCTATCTATCTATCTATCTATCTCACATCTATCTGTCTATCGATCTTATATCTATCATCTATCTCATATCTATCTATCTATGTCTATGTCACTGAACAAACACAATTGGCTAACAGGCAATTGCGTAAACTGGATCCTATCATAACCTAACTACACCAAAAAAAGAGATACCAGTATACTGATTAAATACAAAAATAGTGAGTAAACTTTATTCAAGTGCATTATAAAATCAAACATATAGGCCTCGATAGGGCTATGAGTAAAGTACAAATGACTAATTGTATTGCACCTAGCCCTGCTCAGAGGTCAGTCAGCAGCATTATATAGTGGTAAAGAAGAGAGCATGAAAGACAGCATAAAGTAACAAATACCTGCCATACACCAATAGGGGAGATCACTACCTGTACCCTGATCTCCCCTATTGGTGTATGGCAGGTATTTGTTACTTTATGCTGTCTTTCATGCTCTCTTCTTTTCCACTATATAATGCTGCTGACTGACCTCTGAGCAGGGCTAGGTGCAAGACAATTAGTCATTTGCACTTTACTCATAGCCCTATCGAGGACATATACCAGCCTTATACATTCACTATATGTATGTTTCATTATTTATTTTCATTATTTATGGGCATGTTGCAATTTGATATCTGCGGACTGTATCCCTGCCGTCCTTATTGTTTACCATTGTGGATTCAGTATCACTACCTTTTTTCTGTAGCTTTCATCTGTATAGTACCCTGTATTTTATATTTGATTTTGTATCTATCTATCTCATGTCTATCTATCTATCTCATATCTATCTATCTCATGTCTATCTATCTATCTCATATCTATCTATCTCATGTCTATCTATCTATCTCATATCTATCTATCTCATGTCTATCTATCTCATATCTATCTATCTATCTCATGTCTATCTATCTCATATCTATCCATCTATCTCATATCTATCTATCTCATATCTATCTATCTATCTCATATCTATCCATCTATCTCATATCTATCTATCTCATATCTATCTATCTATCTCATATCTATCCATCTATCTCATATCTATCTATCTCATATCTATCTATCTCATATCTATCCATCTATCTCATATCTATCTATCTCATATCTATCTATCTCATATATCTATCTATCTATCTATCTCATGTCTATCTATCTCATATATATCTATCCATCTATCTCATATCTATCTATCTCATATCTATCTATCTATCTATCTATCTCATATCTATCTATCTATCTATCTCATATCTATCTATCTCATATCTATCTATCTATCTCATATCTATCTATCTATCTCATATCTAAAAAATAACTATGGAGCAGCACAACCAAAAACAAGAATTAGATGATGGGTGCCAGCAGTCTATTGTCCCAGGTGACGGGTCAAAGGTAAAAAAGGTAAAAAATTCCGCAGCACTCCAAGGTAGATGCAAAAGGTGATGGATTTATTAGCCTGACGGCATAGCGACATTTCGGCTGCCCGCTTGCAGCCTTTCTCAAGCTTCAGAAAGGCTGCAAGCTGGCAGCCGAAACGTCGCTATGCCGTCAGGCTAATAAATCCATCACCTTTTGCATCTACCTTGGAGTGCTGCGGAATTTTTTACCTTGATTATCTCATATCTATATATCTCATATCTATCTCATATCTATCTATATATCTCATATCTATCTCATATCTATCTATATATCTCATATCTATCTCATATCTATCTATCTCTCTCATATCTATCTCATATCTATCTATATATCTCATATCTATCTATCTCATATCTATCTATCTCATATCTATCTCATATCTATCTATATATCTCATATCTATCTCATATCTATCTCATATCTATCTATCTATCTCATATCTATCTCATATCTATCTATATATCTCATATCTATCTCATATCTATCTATATATCTCATATCTATCTCATATCTATCTATATATCTCATATCTATCTATCTCATATCTATCTATCTCATATCTATCTCATATCTATCTATATATCTCATATCTATCTCATATCTATCTATCTATCTCATATCTATCTCATATCTATCTATATATCTCATATCTATCTCATATCTATCTATATATCTCATATCTATCTCATATCTATCTCATATCTATCTATCTATCTCATATCTATCTCATATCTATCTATATATCTCATATCTATCTCATATCTATCTATATATCTCATATCTATCTCATATCTATCTATATATCTCATATCTATCTATCTCATATCTATCTATCTCATATCTATCTCATATCTATCTATATATCTCATATCTATCTCATATCTATCTATCTATCTCATATCTATCTCATATCTATCTATATATCTCATATCTATCTCATATCTATCTATATATCTCATATCTATCTATCTCATATCTATCTATATATCTCATATCTATCTCATCTCTATCTGTATATCTCATATCTATCTATCTCATATCTAGATAATCCAAAAAGTCGCAGCACACCCAGGTAGCATATGGTACAAAAAAGTGAGCTTTATTGGCCCATGTTATGCAACGTTTCGATGGTATCACACCATCTTTGTCAAGCATATCTCATATCTATCAATAATATAAAAGAGATTTGAAACACACCAGAGTCCAAAGACGCAAAAAAAAGTGTATTTTATTCCATCACAAAAGGGTTACAAAAAGAAGCTTCTCTTCATATCTATCTCTTTTTTGACTCTATCTTGTAAAAATTAGAGAACTTTTGCCCCTGAGGCTAAAGAAAAAATAAATTCCTGTACTTATAATTTTGGCCAAGTTTGCCCCCAACCGGATAAAACTATAAAATCTGTCTGAGTTTCCCTTCCAATTTATTAATCCTCTTTACGAGAATATTACATTATAGGAAAGAAATTCAAAGTCATAATAGTTATAATAGCTTCATATTTACTAATGATTTAACATTTATTTCTCTGTGCCACGGTTCACTTCATTCCGTGTAATGTAACGTGATCTCTCAGTAAAAATGTCACTTATAACTTTATTCCTAAAAGAAATCAGTGAAGGAAGGTTTCCGATGTGCGAGGATCGGGTTCATGTTAGATGGTTTTCCAGTTCCCATATTTTGTGTTTTATTACCTTACAACGTGTTTAATAATGTGGAGTAGATTGGTCTAATAATGCCAAAGTCTGGAAACATCCAATAGGGTGATCAGTCTGTGAGCTACAGAGGCAGAAGCAATGAAAAAACAAAAACTAAATATCGAAAAAATTATTACAAATTTTAAATTAAGAAGAACAACAATATAAAGACATAAAAACTCTTTGTAGCAAATATACAACTTACAGATATTACATGAAATAATTACCTAATTTTACTGTCTTATTAAAGGGGTACTCCAGTGGAAAATTATATATATATATATATATATATATATATATATATATATATTTTTTTTTTTTTTTTATTAAATCAACTGGTGCCAAAAAGGGTGAACAGATTTGTAAATTACTTCTGTTTAAAAATCTTAACCCTTCCAGTACTCATCAGCTGCTGTATGCTCCAAAGGAAGTTGTGTAGTTCTTTCCAGTGCTCTATGCTGACACCTCTGTCCATGTCAGGAACTGTCTAGAATAGGAGCAAATCTCCATAGCAAACCTCTCCAACTCTGGACAGTTCCTGACATGGACAGAGGGGTCAGCAGAGAGCACTGTGGTCATACTGGAAAGAACTGCACAACTTCCTGTGGAGCATACAGCAGCTGATGAGTACTGGAAGGATTAAGATTTTTAAATAGAAGTAATTTACAAATCTGTTTTAACTTTCTGGCACCAGTTGATTAAAAAGAAATGTTTTCTACTGGAGTACCCCTTTAAGTGTTTCCCAACCAGGGTGCCTACAGCTGTTGCAAGACTACAACTCCTAGCATGCCCGGACAGCTAACGGCTGTCCGAGCATTCAGGGTGCTGTAGTTTTGCAACAGCTGGAGGCATCCTAGTTGGCAAACACTGACATAGCTGTGCACTTGGCTGTGCTACATTTATCTATGTCAGTATCGAACTAAGTGCCTACAGTTGTTGCAAAACTACAACTACCAGCATGTCCAGACATTGGCCCAGAATTACCAAAAAAAATGCCTAATTCTTAGGCAAAGTAAACATAGACTAGACAGTGCCAATAATGTGTCAGATTCTTTACAGTGGCTTAAAGAATACCTGTCACCAAACTAAACTTTTAATATATTGTTCCATATGTTATTATAAGACACTTTGCTACTTATTTGCGGTTAAAATTCTCAACCCTTATATGTTTTTGATGTGATTGAAAAAATGGCCACTAGGTGGCTCTGTTCTGTTCTCTGATGCAAGTCAAACAGTTAGTTTGGTCTCCACTTGGACTTGCAGAAGTCCAAACTCAGGTAGTGTGTACGGGGCATGGCTCGGTAATGCCCACTTTCTCCTGCCGGGAGCTCACACAATGTGAGCAAGGGGAAAGGTTAGTGTAGAAAATATAGTTTGATGACAGGTACTCTTTAAAGGGGTACTCCGGAGAAAGGAAAATGTTTTAAATTCAACTGGTGCCAGAAAGTTAAACAGATTTGTAAATTAGATCTATATAAAAATCTTAATCTTTAAGCTGATTTATCAGCTGCTGTATGCTGCACAGGAAGTTGTGTAGTTCTTTCCAGTTTGACCACAATGCCCTCTGCTGCCACCTCTGTCCAAATCAGGAGGGGATGTGGCGTAATGATTGTCCACTTCTATATTATGGCCCCAACAGTGTTCACTGGAACATCCAGAAGCTTATAAATGTGCCTGTAACCAACACCATCCATACGTTTTGCAACAATTAGGTTGTGAAGGTCTGGAGACAACTCTTTGCTTTTACCCATCATGAGATGTTTCTTATTTTACACTTTTGCTATGAGACCTTTTTGTAGCCAATATTTGGGACTGCACCAGCTGATATTATTTGCACTGACAAGGGGCTGGATTGCTTATTAATTATTGATAGACTTCAGCTGTTTTCTTGGCTTTTCAGGCCTTTTTGCACCGCTCTTTCTTCATGTGTTTATTACTTATTCCCAGGAAAATTTCACATGATTACACTTAACTTAATTTCTGCTTATTTTGGTGTCTTTGTATGTATGGATTATTTAGGTTGTTTCCAACATCAGGTGTAAATTTTATGTCAATAGCAGCTTTGAAAATATATTTAGTGAGAAAAATTAGGACATTTTCAATGCTTATATTACATAGTTACATAGTTAGTAAGGGAATTGAAGGGAAGGGTGTAAGGGGATAAGGGAAAGGGATGTAGTTTTATAATTCTGCATAAGCATTAATGTTATTTTGTTCCAGGAATGTATCTAACCCTGTTTTAAAGCTGTTAATTGTTCCTGCTGTGACCAGTTCCTGAGGTAGACCGTTCCATAAATTCACAGTCCTCACGGTAAAGAAGGCGTGTCGCCCCTTTAGACTAAACCTTTTCTTCTCCAGACGGAGGGGGTGCCCCCTCGTCCTTTGGGGGGGTTTAACCTGGAACAGTTTTTCTCCATATTTTTTGTATGAGCCATTTATATACTTATATACGTTTATCATATCCCCCCTTAAACGTCTCTTCTCAAGACTAAACAATTGTAACTCCTTTAATCGCTCCTCATAGCTAAAATGTTCCATGCCCCATATTAGTTTAGTCGCGCGTCTCTGCACCCTTTCCAACTCCGCAGTGTCCCTTTTATGAACAGGCGACCAAAACTGAACAGCATATTCCAGGTGAGGCCGTACCAATGCTTTATAAAGGGGGAGTATTATGTCCCTGTCCCTTGAATCCATGCCTCTTTTGATACATGACAATATCCTGCCGGCTTTGGAAGCAGCAGCCTGACATTGCATGCTATTCTGTAGTCTGTGATCTACAAGTACACCCAGATCCTTCTCTACCAGTGACTCTGCCAGTTTAATCCCCCCTAAGACATACGATGCTGCAGGTTATTAGTATACACAGCCCCCTCTATATACACAGCCCCCCCTCTATATACACAGCCCCCCTCTATATACACAGCCCCCCCTCTATATACACAGCCCCCCTCTATATACACAGCCCCCCTAAGACATACGACGCATGCAGGTTATTAGTACCCAGATGCATAACTTTACATTCATCCACATTGAACCTCATTTGCCAAGTGGATGCCCAGACACTTAGTCTATCCAAGTCATCTTGTAACTTATGCACATCCTCTATAGACTGTACCCCCCCCCTCTATATACACAGCCCCCCTCTATATACACAGCCCCCCACTATATACACATCCTCTATAGACTGTACTGTGCTACAAAGCTTGGTGTCATCTGCAAAGATAGAAACAGAGCTGTTATTACCATCCTCTATATATACACAGCCCCCCCTCTATATACACTGCCCCCCTCTATATACACAGCCCCCTCTATATACACAGCCCCCCTCTATATACACAGCCCCCCTCTATATACAGAGCTGTTAATACCATCCTCTATATCATTGATAAATAAATTAAACAGCAGCGGGCCCAGTACTGAACCTTGGGGTACACCACTAATAACCGGGGACCAATCAGAGTACGAATCATTGACCACCACTCTCTGGGTACGATCCATGAGCCAGTGTTCAATCCAGTAACAAACTAAAGTTTCCAAGCCCAAGGACCTTAACTTACCTGTCAGACGTCTGTGAGGGACAGTATCAAACGCTTTGGCAAAATCCAGAAACACTATATCCACAGCCATTCCTCTATATACACAGCCCCCCTCTATATACACAGCCCCCCCTCTATATCCACAGCCCCCCCTCTATATCCACAGCCCCCCTCTATATCCACAGCCATTCCTCTGTCAAGGCTTCTACTCACCTCTTCATAAAAGCAAATTAGATTGGTTTGACAACTTCTATCCTTAGTAAACCCATGCTGGCTATCACTTATAATACTATTATCCCCTATGTATTCCTGTATGTAATCCCTTATAAGTCCTTCAAACAATTTACCCACAATGCACGTTAGACTTACCGGTCTATAATTGCCTGGCGAAGACCTAGAGCCCTTCTTGAAGATTGGTACCACATTAGCCTTGCGCCAGTCCCTTGGTACAATACCAGACACCAGAGAATCTCTAAATATCATGAACAAGGGTACAGATATTACTAAACTTACCTCTCTGAATGCTGAATGCCTATCTGTGCTTCCATAATTTAGAAAAACACTTTTATTCTCTTGTGCCAAGAATCAAAAAGGCATTGTCAAGCCCCTGAAATGCTGAGGGCTGGGACACCTCCTTGCTTCTCCTCCTATCCCGGTCCCTGCTTGATTGACAGTAGGCTGGGAGCCGAGCCCTATTTCCAAACCTCACACCTGTACATAATTTGTTTGCACAGAACAAGATTGAGATTTAGAAACAGGGCTCAGCTTCCAGCTGACTGTCAATCAAGCACAGAGAAGGATAGGAGGGGGAGCAGAGGGACATTCCAGTCCTTGGCACTTCCAGGGCTCAGGAACACATTTGCAAATTTTTTTCCTAGAGAATGCAAACATGTTATATATATAACATAGGCCATCGCATGAAGGGAAGATGTTTGAGATAAAAAGTGACCATTCAAGGGTCTTTTAAAGGGGTACACCCATGCCCCAGCCTTCTGGACATCTGGTTCAGAAAGCTGGGATAAGCGGCATCGCGGCCACGCCCACACATGACATCATGTCACGCCCCCTACATTGATGTCTATGGGAGGGGGCGTGACAACTGTCATGTTCCCTCCCATAGACATCAATGGAAGGGGCGTGAGGTGACATCACAAGGGGGCATGGCCGTGACTTCGCGACCGCTGCTCCAAGCTCTCTGAAACGGATGTTCAGAAGGCTGGGGCACGGGAGTGTCCCTTGAATTTCATTAGGTGAGTTCCAAGGTCAAAGAATGAAGGAAAATACATGAAGAGAAGACCATAACCTTGTGATCCTTGGTCGTCTTGGTGATAGTTTTTTCTATGGGGTCCCATATCCAGTAGCTCATGAAATGGTTGTAGCTTCTAAACAATGATCATAAACCAAGTGCTGTAGGATCCCATTGTGTCGGTCTTGTCCCTCTTTGGTTTGAATTATTTTTGTTAGTCTGCCGTAGCCCGTAATGAGTGTTTACAATTGGTTGTAATTCTTGACTTGGCTCCCGTCCCTCACACTTGGCAGAGACGAGAGCTCGGAGGAATGTGTTAATAACCCGACTACAAAGCTCGAATAATAGAAATTTGTTGCCTAGTTCCTTAGTTCATTATCTCGTTATTACGTTCAGGCGAATCCTGATGAGTCGCTGTTAGCTTGCCGAGAACGGTTGTTTACAAGGAGTTGGTGGTTTTGGGTTTTGGCTTCGACATCTACAAATAAAGGAAAACAAAACCCCTATTGTCAATTATGGAAAGGTCAAGAATGTGCGCGCTGCATGAGTGAGTCCTAAATGTCTACACTCGTTTACGAGTCTGAGTCATGGCTCGAACTGCTTTTACTTCATTACTGGCTTGTTTTTGTTATTCTCAAAATAGGCGGGCTAACAAAAGAGTGAGAGGTCTTAAAGGGATACTCCGCCCCTAGACATCTGATCCCCTATCCAAAGGATAGTGGATAAGTTGTCTGATCACGGGGATCCCACAGCTGGGGGCCCCCGCGATCTCTGTGCAGCACCCGGCATTCGTTTAGAACACTGGGTGAGGTGGGCAAGGGGTCGTGACATCATGGTCACACCCCTCGCAATGACATGCCACGCCCCCTCAATGCAAATCTATGGGAGGGGGAGTGGCGGATGCCACGCCCCCTCCTATAGACTTGCATTGAGGGGGCGTGATGTGACATCACAAGGGGCCTGGCCATGACGTCATGACCCCTTGCCCACCGCACCCAGCGTTCTAAATGAGCGCCGGGTGCTGCACAGAGATCGCGGGGGTCCCCAGCTGTGGGATCTGTGGGTGGGCAAGGGGTCGTGACATCATGGCCACAACCCTTGTGACATCACACCACGCCCCCTCAATGCAAGTCTATGGGAGGGGGCGTGGCATATGCCACGCCCCCTCCCATAGACTTGCATTGAGGGGGTGTGGCGTGACATCACAAGGGTCCTGGCCATGACGTCACGACCTCTTGCCGCCGCACCCAGTGTTGGGAACAAAACGTTCCGAATGCTGTGGCAGCGGAGTACCCCTTTAAAGGGGTATTCCAATGCTTGAATCGTGGGTCCAATATCTGAGACTCCTCCCAAGAAAAGGAGTTCCAAGACTAAGGGACATACACATTGTACCCACAAAGTGCCAGTCGGGAAACCAGGGAAGTAAAGTTCTTTCAATACCAAACCTATAATACCGGTGCTGCAGGGAGAAAAATCCATTTCAATAAAACCCTTTTAGGGAATTCTGAGTTTATAGAGGGGGATTCTTTTGTATAGGCTCCTTCTTTCTTGGCCAGAATGAAGAATGGTTGGCAAGAAAGACTCTTTTTCTTGAAGACCTGTCCTGCATTATGTAGCTGTTTATTTACAAAGACATTGTGTAATGCTTAATTTCTCCTGTGTTGGAGCTGCAGGTAAACATAATCTTCGGTTGAAAACGATTTATTTTTACAGATTTGTAAATTACTTCTAATTAAAAATCTTAATCCTTCCAGTACTTATCAGCTGCTGTATACTACAGATAAAATTATTTTCGTTTTCTTTTTTTCTGTCTGACCACAGTGCTCTCTGCTGACACCACTGTCCATGTCAGCAACTGTCCATAGCAGGAGAGGTTTGCTATGGGGATTTTTTCCTGCTCTGGACAGTTCCTGATATGGACAGAGATGTCAGCAGAGAGCACTGTGGTCAGACAGAAAATAAATTCAAAAAGAAAAGAACTTCCTGTGGAGCATACAGCAGCTGATAAGTACTGGAAGGATTAAGATTTTTGAAAATAAGTAGTTTACAAATCTGTGTAACTTTCAGGAGCCAGTTGATTAAAAAAAAGTTGTTTTCCACCGGAGTACCCCTTTAACTCTTACTGTTGGAGTTTCCTAAATTATAGCTGTTTGCTGGGGGTCCTAACAGCACTTTGTGATCAGCATATTGTTAATGAGGTACTCCAGGGAAATGTGACCTCTGTCGTCTTCTCTGGCTGCTTGATATTCTTTGCCATCTTTCCCTCTTTGCCAGCTCACTCTCTGAGAGCATCCCCTCCCTCCTGCTCTGAACAGCAGAGAGAGGTTCAGTGTCTGATTGGCTGAAGCTGCACACACCTCCCAGTTCATAGCACAAAAAAGAGAGCATGACTCATCAGTGCAGGGCAGAAACCACATGGTCTGTGTCTCTCAGGAGGATGGAGGCTGCTTTCATAGAGGGGTTTGGACAGAGACAGAGTGAATGGCTGGATGATGTCATTCCCTCATTTAATGCATGTAAGTGACAACAAAAGAGGGGAAACTGCTCTATAGGGGTGTGAATCGCCAAGAATTTGGCGATTCGATTCGATTTGCGATACCAGTGTGGCGATTCGATATATCGCGATACCGTCTAGGTGACGATACATCGCGATATATCCCGATTCTGTCTAAAAAACAATGTCTTTTACACTTTTATTAAAACTTTATTTTTTATTTTTTTTGTACACTTTATTAGTCTTTTAGGAATCATTAGATTCCTCAGACAGATGAATAGAGTTCTATTGAACTCCATTTATCTGCGATCCATTGATAGAGCCTGGTCCAGCCAGGCTCTATCAATGGCAGAGCCACGGAGAGCATACACATCTCCCTTTAGATGCCGCTGTCAGCTTTGACAGCGGCGATCTAAAGGGTTAATAGCCAGCCGCGGCGATCGCTGCATGATGGCTATTAGCGGCGGCCCCCGGCTACTGAGAACAGCCGAGGGCTGCATAGTATGGAGCGGACAAGAGTCCGGAGCCCGCTCCATACACACTGCAGAGCACCGCATGCTGGATACTAGCGGCGGTGAAGCATCAGCGGCCCCCGGATACTGAAATCAGCCGGGGGCAGCAGAGTATGGAGCGGGCACGAGTCGGAGCCCGCTCCATACATCCAGAGTGCCGCTGCCGTGTCAGATCCGGCTGACAAAATGTGGAACTTGTATCTCCTGATGCCCGGGACATGCTTTCTGTGCATCAGGAGATACAAATTCCACATCACTAAAAGAATTGATTCAAAAATATTTTGAATCGATTCAGTATCGGCAAGTGAAGAATCGTGATAATCGCGGGAATCGATTTTTTCTTACATCCCTACTGCTCTAGATAGCTAATGAATGATATATAGACAATTGCATTTGATAAAATAATGCTGAAATCTTGCAGTTCTCATTCTGGCCACTAGGATTTAATCTAAGCTAAGACTTCCTGTTCTGTATATATCACTTCCTAGCAGTCTCCTCCTTATCACAAACAGGAGTACAGCGGAAGGTGACACCAGTATATAGATAACAGAGATATACATAAAAGATGTTGCTCATTGATCATCCTACCCCTTCCTGTAGAATGACCTCTGCAAAGGTCACAGAACACACTCAGACATCTTATGTCAATTGGACAGCTCCTGTCTATTGTTCCCTATGTCCATGAGTCCTACTGTAAAGCATCTCTCTAAATTCAGCTAAAAAAAATCAGATGACTGTCCCCATAATAATGTACTAAAATAAAATAAAATTACAATAGAAACATGTTAGAAAAAAATAAATAAAGAACAAGTTTTAGTATTTGGCTATATTCCGTAAAAACAAATAAAATAGTGAGCCTGCAGAAACTTACTGATCAGCCAATCACTGGAGGAGGCGGGTCACCACTAAGGCCAGTGATTGGCTAAGCAGGGAGGAGCAGAGAGCAGCAGGTCCCGGCAGGCAGTGGACAGCAGTGAAGGGGAACTGCAGCACCTGGGACCTTTTCTAAAAATATTTTCATCCCCAAACAAGTCCTTTTAAAGGGGTAGTCCGCTGCTCAGCTTTTGGAACAAACTGTTCCGAATGGGGGCTATCACACCCCCTCCCATAGACTTTCATTGAGGGCGCGGGGCGTTACATAATGAGGGGCGGGGCTATGGCATCACGAGCTCCTGACGCCGGCTCCATCGTTCGGAACAGTTTGTTCCAAACGCTGAGCAGCGGAGTACCCCTTTAAGTAACTCTTTTTAAGTACAGTGATCCCTCAACTTACAATGGCCTCAACATACAATAGTTTCAACATACAATGTTTTTTTCTGGACCATTGTAACTTGAAACCAGACTCAACATACAATACTACAGACAGTCTAGATCTGTGAAACGTGTCACAACTGGAGGAACTGACCAATCAGAATGGTCATTTTACTGGTAAATCGCCTCTATTATTGAAGTGCATGCACTGACTGGTGTCTGGTAGCGCCCCCTACAGTACAGGGAGGTATTACATGTTCTGTACTCTTTACCTGTATTACTGAAGTGCATGCACTGACTGGTGTCTGGTAGCGCCCCCTACAGTACAGGGAGGTATTACATGTTCTGTACTCTTTACCTGTATTACTGAAGTGCATGCACTGACTGGTGTCTGGTAGCACCCCCTACAGTACAGGGAGGTATTACATGTTCTGTACTCTTTACCTGTATTACTGAAGTGCATGCACTGACTGGTGTTTGGTAGCGCCCCCTACAGTACAGGGAGGAACTACAAGCTCTGTACTACTCCTTACCTGTGCCAGGGTTAGCTGCTCCTTTGGACACCAAGTAAGGGCAGCTCCATTTGGGACACTGTATAGGACCCTGAAGAAGCTCCTGTCCTCTACATAAACTATTGTTTCCCAACCAGGGTGCCTCCAGCTGTTGCAAAACTACAACTCCCAGCATGCCCGGACAGCCAACGGCTGTCCGGGCATGCTGGGAGTTGTAGTTTTGAAAACGCTGGAGGCACCCTGGTTGGGAAACACTGACATAGACAGTGATTACAGCTCCCAGCAGATCTTTCTTACTTTTATATGTAAGGATTTGCTTTATCTATATTAGTTATCTACTTATATTTCTTTAATCCTCACTTTTACCTATTTTTTGGATGACATTTTGGGGGGTTCAGAACCAATTACCAGGTTTCCATAGAGTAATGGTCTCAACATACAATGGTTTCAACATACAATGGTCGTCCCAGAACCAATTAATATTGTAACTTGAGGGACCACTGTACTTCCTTGATATATGACTTTTACAGCTTTCGTGTACCTTTAGATATAATGTTTTTACATTGCATCAGAATCCATATGTGCAATACATTAGGGAACTCTGCAGAATTCATTTTTTTTTTTTATTATTTATTTTTCCTTCATTCAAAGCCAGAAAGAGTTTGAAATCTCCCGATCTCCCTTCATCTTTATATTTGCATAGGCTCTCCTCCTCTTCCAAGAAATGCAGGGAGTTGTAGCTCTAAAGCAGTGTTTCCTAACCAGGGTGCCTCCAGCTGTTGCAAAACTACAACTCACAGCATGTCAGCAAAACAGCACTGTGGTCAGACAGAAAATAAATTCAAAAAGAAAAGAACTTCCTCTGGAGCATACAGCATTTGATAAGTACTGGAAGGATTCCACTGGAGTACCCCTTTAATAGACAACCAATGTGTCCATATTTTTGCCTCTATTGTCCTCTGATAAGTCATAAATGGTGGAATCTAGATCTCGGACCACATCTGATATGGTATAAAAAGGTCTATATAAAGGGGCACTCTGTTGGAAAACATTTTTTTTTTTTTATCAACTGGTGCCAGAAAGTTAAACTTTTGAAAATGACTTCTCTTAAAAAATCTTTACCCTTCCAGTACTTTTTAGCAGCTGTATGCTACAGAGAAAATTCTTTTCTTTTGAATTTCTTTTGTCTTGTCCACAGTGCTCTCTGCTGACACCTCTGTCCATGTTAGGAACTGTCCAGAGTAGCATAGGTTTGCTATGGGGATTTTCTCTTGCTCTGGAAAGTTCCTGATAGGGGCATCAGGTGTCAGCAGAGAGTACCGGCATGGGTACTGGTATTTATTTCTTCATACATTGGAAGTGATCTGATTGGTTGCCATGGGCAACTGGGCAACTTTTCCACTAGACAAGTTTTAACCCCTTAACGACGCAGGACGTATATTTGCGGTATTAACCCTTTAGAAGCGGCGGTGACCGCCGCTTCTAAAGTGAAAGTGACCCGGCTGCTCAGTCGGGCTGTTCGGGACCGCTGCGGTGAAATCGCGGCGTCCCGAACAGCTTACAGGACACCGGGAGGGCCCTTACCTGCCTCCTCGGTGTCCGATCGGCGAATGACTGCTCCGTGCCTGAGATCCAGGCAGGTGCAGTCAAGCGCCGATAACACTGATCACAGGCGTGTTAATACACGCCTGTGATCAGGATGAGAGATCAGTGTGTGCAGTGTTATAGGTCCCTATGGGATAACAATGATCAGTGTAAGAGATCAGTGTGTGCAGTGTTATAGGTCTCTATGGGATAACAATGATCAGTATAAGAGATCAGTGTGTGCAGTGTTATAGGTCCCTATGGGATAACAATGATCAGTATAAGAGATCAGTGTGTGCAGTGTTATAGGTCCCTATGGGATAACAATGATCAGTATAAGAGATCAGTGTGTGCAGTGTTATAGGTCTCTATGGGATAACAATGATCAGTATAAGAGATCAGTGTGTGCAGTGTTATAGGTCCCTATGGGACCTATAACACTGCAAAAAAAAAGTTACAAAAAAGTGTTAATAAATTAACCCTTTCCCTAATAAAAGTTTGAATCACCCCCCTTTTCCCATAAAAAAAAATAAAACAGTGTAAAAAAAAGAAAAATAAACATATGTGGTATCGCCGCATGCGTAAATGTCGGAACTATAAAAATATATCATTAACTAAACTGCACGGTCAATGGTGTACGCGCAAAAAAATTCCAAAGTCAAAAAAAGCGCATTTTTGGTCACTTTTTATACCATTAAAAAATGAATAAAAAGTGATCAAAAAGTCCGATCAAAACAAAAATCATACCGATAAAAACTTCAGATCACGGCGCAAAAAATTTTCCTGCATGTAGTTATGATTTTTTCCAGAAGTGCGACAAAATCAAACCTATATAAGTAGGGGATCATGTTAACCGTATGGACCTACAGAATAATGATAAGGTGTAATTTTTACCAAAATATGCACTGCGTAGAAACGGAAGCCCCCAAAAGTTACAAAATGGCATTTTTTCTTCGATTTTGTCGCACAATGATTTTTTTTTCCGTTTCGCCGTGCATTTTTGGGTAAAATGACTAATGTCACTGCAAAGTAGAATTGGCGACGCAAAAAATAAGCCATAATATGGATTTTTAGGTGGAAAATTAGAAGGGTTATGATTTTTAAAAGGTAAGGAGGAAAAAACGAAAGTGCAAAAACTGAAAAACCCTGAGTCCTTAAGGGGTTAATGAATCTCCCCCTCTGGGCCATAAAACAGAGCTGAACAGGTCCATTGCACAATGAGCACCAACAGGTCCCGGAGGTCCCGTTGACTTTGAATGGGGTCCTTTGGGTTTCTATCTGGTGTCTCTTGTTTTGCAGGAGTTGAGTGGAGAAAAAAGAACCGGACCTGTAGGAATTTTTTATCCGCTCGATCCTATTTTAAACAGATTCTGCAGACAGATCTCGCGACCGGAACTCCGAAAGCAGATGTGAATGAGACCTTACACTCTAGTCCAGATGTATGTCTGATAGCCGGAACGGAGCTAGGAGAGACGTGGCTCCAGCCAAGGCCAGTCTAACACTAACTGGTCTGGGTCCAGCCCTCTGGGGAGAAGTGGTTAGACTACAGACTCCTCCCACAGCCTTCTGGAAATTTCTGCATAGAAATGAACTGGGAAGAATCATGTGACCAAGGCATCACTCATCTGATTTACAATATGCAGTCACTTCATACCTTAGTCTATGCATCTAAGACAATGCAAGGAACAAAACACTTATGTAAGTGAACTCACAGGTCCCCATACACAGATCTATCCAAATAATAGATGTCTTTTCCTGACACTTCATATAGATCGAAGCCCGGACATGAGTATCGGGACACTACATGTGTTTTTTATGTCTTGGTTTAAGAGAAAGTAACATTTCCATAAGAGGCAACTTCTGGCCATAAATTACCCTTCGGGTGTTAGGTCATCCAGGGAACTGCGCCTAAGCAAAAAAAAAACGTTTCTATCGCACCAAGAACTAGCAGCCATTGTTTTTTAAGCACGTTTCCACGGAAACAGAATGTTAAGTGATCCCGCCCCCGCTAAGACGATTAAAATAATGAACAAATAAATAAATTAGTCAGATTTACACTTCAAAGTATAAACATGTCCACATTATTTCTCAAATCGAAAACATCTTGAAAGCTACCGGCATGTCTTGCCAAAACCCGGACTTGGAAAGGGTGGGGGGGGGGGGGGGGTGAGCATTAAAAACCGTGATCGCATCTGTGCGAGCCTCGGAAACGTGTTAATAAAGTGTCTCAGGCATAAAACAGACCATTAGTCAGAGGACTGTAAATAAACTTCTTGGCAGCGAGCGCCAAACCCGAAAAACGGCAGGAAAAAGACGTCTGCCCCAGATGTAAGGACTGATAGATTCGGTTTTATTGTGTGTATCAGGTAATTCCACCGCAACTTCTGTAGTCACACCTCACAAATCCCAGGCGTCGCAGGCCGCACTAGACTAGGATGTTATTCTTTCATTTGTGGAACGGCAAAATAAACGTAAAAGAAAATCGCCTTTCCGAGCGCGAGACATGTAGGCCTGACGTTACGTGGCGCGCTGAGTTGTAAACTGAAGGAACACTATTGTTATAAGATTCGGAGCAGCTACTGTGTAGCAAAATGATATAGATACATGGGGCATGTGGAGAATTGGTCGGGGCCTCGAGGAGAGACGGAAATCGCAATTTCATGTTTCTGCCCTAGGCTGTGTTCACGCACTATTTTTTAAGCCTCATTTTGAGCCATAAATAGCTGGAAATGAGAAACAAAGTAAAAAAAATAAAAAAATGAGTCTCAAAAAACAGTATGTGAACATAGCCTAAGGGAGTCTGTGTCATTACAGTGGTCCCTCAAGTTACAATATGAATCGGTTCCAGGATGACCATTGTATGTTGAAACCATTGTATGTTGAGACCAGAACTCTATGGAAACCTGGTAATTGGTTCTAAAGCCACCAAAATGTCATCCAAAAATAGTAAAAGGTGAGGATTAAAGAAAAATAAGTAGATAACTAATATAGATAAAGCAAATCCTTACATATAAAAGTAATAAAGATCTGCTGGAAGCTGTAACTCTTTTTATTATAAAAATGAAAAACAAATCTGATACAAAACATAAAACAAAAACAAGCTCAACCAGCTATAACAAACATAACATAAATAAAATTACAAAAACAAAATCTGCCTAACCGGCCAGCCCAAATTTACTAAAATATACTTTTACTTTTTTCCTCATACCAAAAGACAAAAAACACACACAAACACTCATTCCAAAAAAAAAAAAAAAAAAAAAAAAAAAAAAAAAAGAACATAAAAATAGCCCAACTTGGCTTAAAAAAAAAAAAAAAAAAAAAAAAAAAAAAAAATTTATAAAACATAAAATAAAGCACGACTTGGCTATAAAACAAAAGAAAAGGAACATAAAAGTAGCACAACTTGGCTGTAACTCAAAAATTACCCTTACCCAGGGGAAAAAAAAAAAAAAAAAAAAAAAAAAAAAAAAAAAAATTATTTTATAATATTTCGGCACAACTTGCTACTAAATAACACTCTGCCTCCCAGCCAGAGATCCACCGGTGAAAGAAGGGCAGGGAAAAACAGCGCGGAGACGCGGCCGGAGAGAGGGCCCAAAGAGCCCAGCCCCACGTACCGCCCCCGCACGGCCGCAAGGCCCGCGAAGCACGCCCAGCACGGCAAGAAGCCGAGGACGGCCAGAGAGGACCCGCGCACGGCCCAGAAACCGGCGAGCGCCGGACCCAAAAAGAGCAAGCCAGAAGCAAAGAAGAGGACAACACCGCCGAAAAGCGAGACCGCGAAGCCGGAGGCGAGGAGAGCAGAGACACCAGAGGGGAGCAGCCCCCCCAAGGAGGAAAAAATTAAATATAAAATTTTATACACAAACATGTATTTAACATGCATATACGCAAGCATACACATACACACATATATATATATATATATACATACACATGTATATACACATAAACGCACACATATATATACACATAAACACATATGACACCACTTAACTACTGACCCGACTGCCACTATACACTATATAATATAAAATAATATAAAACAATATAAATACAAAACACAATATATACAAAAATCACTGAAAATACACAAAAATATACTACAGAAAATAACGGAAAGCACCTACACTAAAACTGTCCCCTCACCCACACCACCCCTCCTGTACATGGGTCAGAGTCCATACCGTCCATACCGTTCTCAAAGTCCAGTCCTTCACTGACCCATGTCAGGACCCCAAAACACCACAAAACCACCACCCACAAATACACCCTCCCCACCTAACACTCCTCCCAACCAACTTATATACAAACTTATACATTCTGAACCACCACCCCTTTTAGGCCCAAGTTTGGTTGCCTGTAAGCCCTTCATACCATGTCCACTAAAAACAAAACAAAAAGCTAATGTGTACATGCATCAGCCCACCACCAGGGAGAAGGATGGCAGACCTGATACATAAATCATTTTATACTCTTTCCCTAACTCCCCCTACAATTCTCCCTAATTCTATCCCTACAAGAAATCTGACCCTGCCCTCACCCTATCTCTACCCCTATAACAACCCCTAACCAAAAATAAAAGGTACTCTACCCAAAAGGTTTAGTACCTAGGGCACATGAAATGAGAAACCTCTCCACAGGAGAGAAGCCCTACTGGTACCAAGACTGCCATACTCCAAAGACCTGATCTTCCCGAGGTCACCAGTGATGTTCCTACATACCTCCACCTCGGAGAGGATTTTCTGTTGGGTCGACACTAAGCACCGTGCGTTCCACGTGTAGTACCTAACCACTAAACTGACTAAGAATAAAGTGCCCCGATCTCGGCCACCCAGGTTCCTGAATGCCCCATAAGCCCACTCCGGATAGGCAAGGCCGGCAAGTTGACTCCAGCCGATGGAAGCGCCCACCCTGTTATAGACCCCTATGTTAAAGGGACAATGAAGCAGGAAGTGGTCCATGCTTTCCAGCGTGTCCCCGCACTCTTCTCGGGGACATCCCCGGTCATCAGAGTTCCTGTACTTCAGGTTGTCCTTTACACATAGCTTCCCCTGAAAGCAGCGCCAGGCCAAGTCCCAAAACTTCTGGGGGATCCTTTTCATGTTTAAAAGATACAACCCCACCCTCAGATCCCGACCTGGGCAGTCCCTGAGCGCCAGAGGCTTCTGGAAGTGGGTCAACAGAACCCGTTTGTCAAGGAACTGCCTTGACTGGGTCCTGATCTCCCACACTCCCAGACCCCACCGACGTATCGCCTTCAGAGTCGGGGTAGCGTAAGCCGGAAGATATCCATGTGGTGTACGGAGGTCCTTCACTTGCCCTCCTGTCTCCCATTCCTGGAAGAAAGGCCGAAACCACTCCTTGCAGGAGAGTACCCACGGAGGAGCCCTCTCTTTCCAGAGGTTTGCAATGTTGGCTTTCAAGAAGGTGTTCGTTAAGAACACCACGGGGTTTACCATAGATAAACCCCCTAGTCTCCTCGTGCGGTACGTAACCTCCCTCTTGACTAGGTTCAACCTGTTCCCCCATAACAGTTGGAAAAACAGGCTGTAGACCCTAGTGTAGTAAGCCTCTGGTAAGATACATACACTGCCCAGATAGATAAACAAGGGGAGCAGGTACGATTTGATCAGGTGTACCCTTTCCCTGAGGGTCATAGACCAACCCTTCCACTGGTTCACCCTCTGAGTGGCATCCTGGAGCTTACCATCCCAGTTTTTGGTGGGATAATCATCCTGGCCGAATGTGATGCCCAGAATTTTTGCTGACTCTTGGAGCCCTGGAAGGGTGTCAGGGAGATCAAACGTGGGATCTCCCCCTCCCAGCCAGAGACTTTCACACTTATCCCGGTTGATCTTGGACCCGGATGCCTCCGAGTAGCGGTCCACCTCTGACATCACCACATCGACCTCCTCCCGTGAGGAGACGAAAATAGTGACATCATCAGCGTACGCCACCACTCTCTGGGCGACATCCGGCTCCGCCAGAGTCATCCCGACTCCCGCCAACGGCCCACAATCTACCCTCCGGACGAAGGGATCGATTGCGAACACGTATAACAGCGGGCTCAAAGGACAACCCTGACGGACCCCGGACCCCACCTCAAAAGAGCGGCCAGACCAACCGTTCACCAGCGGGAAACTCTCTGCCCCTGCATATAAGGTGACAAGCCAATTCACAAAAGTACTCGGTAAGCCATATCTCAGGAGGACGGACCAGAGGTACTCGTGGTTCACCCGATCAAATGCTTTGGCCTGATCCAAGGACAGCATGTACCCCTTCCAGAGACCCGCACTACTCCGCTCCACTGCCTCCCTGACACTGAGGACAGCACTTAAGGTGCTTCGGCCCGGAACAGAGCAGTGCTGGGCCCCCGAAAGGAGCCGGGGTGCAAACTTCACCAACCGATTAAACAGTATCTTGGCCAGAAGCTTCCTGTCCGTATTGAGAAGAGCTATGGGCCTCCAATTCTCAATCCGGCTAGGATCTTTACCCTTTGACAGAAGAATCAGGGCTGACCTCCTCATTGACTTTGGTAGAGTGCCCGAGGAGAGACACTCATTGAATACCTCAGTCAAGAGGGGAGCTAAAGACTCCTTAAAGGTCCTGTACCACTCGGATGTTAAGCCATCCGGACCTGGTGACTTCTTGGGGGCAAGCCCCTCGATCGCCAGTCTCACTTCCTCTTCCCTGATTTCTTCTGCCAAAACATCAAGAGAGGGGTCTACCCCTGGCTCAGGAATAGTTTCAGCCAGGAAAGCCGACATCCCGTCTCGATTTAGATCCTTCCTTCCCAAGAGGTGCGAGTAGAAGGATCTGACGACCTCCAGGATCCCTGATCTGGACCGATTCAGAGATCCCGTACTATCAATCAGTCCTGAGACCACTTTACTACTCACTGACATCTTACAGTTCTTGTAAGGGTCGGGCGAGCGGTACCTCCCGTAATCCCTCTCAAAAACCAAAGATGCGTGCCTATCGTACTGACACCTCATCAGCAAGGATTTCACTCTGGAGATATCCTCCCGGCTACCTCCAGTCGAGACAAGGAGCTCGAGTTTCCTCCTCAGACCCCGATACAGGCGGTACCTATTCAGGGACCTGAGGCTCGAGAGCTGGCGGAAAAACCCCGCAACCCGCTTCTTGAATATCTCCCACCACTCTGACTTACTACTACAAAAGTCCAGTAAAGGTACCTGACTCTGAAGAAAGTCCTCAAAGGACTGTCTTATCTCCGCTTCCTCCAGGAGGGACGAATTCAGCTTCCAATAACCTTTACCCATCCGGGGGGTCTCTGAAACATTCAAGGAAAACAAAATCATACAGTGATCGGAGAATTCCACCTCAACCACGGACACTGCGGAAGAGACGGCTTCCTCCTTTAAATAAAACCTGTCTATCCTAGACCTGCAGCTACCTCGATGATAGGTGAAACCCACGTGGCCTGAGGGGCTCCGGATGTGGGCATCCTCTAGGCGAGCTTCCCTAACTATATTATTGAGGGCCACGCTATCGTAAGCCAGCGGACCATTGGAACCTCTCCTATCTTGGGACCTCGTGACATTATTGAAGTCCCCTCCAAAAATCACTTGCCGGCTAGTAAAAAGGAAGGGCTTAATCCTCATAAAGAGATCTTTGCGGCCCCACTTGGTTTGTGGGGCGTAGATGTTAATGAGCCGGAGCTCTTGCCCCTTCATGAGGACATCTAAGATCAGGCACCTCCCCATTTCTAACTCAATAACCCGTCGGCATTCAACCGGAGCGGTAAAAAGGACCGCCACCCCACTATACGGCTCAGCCGCAAGAGACCAGTGGGAGGGCCCGCGCCTCCACTCTCTTCTGGCTTTTACCAGGGAGGCTAGATCTGACAACCTGGTCTCTTGCAGATACAAAATGTCGGCTTCAACACGGCCGAGAAAATCAAAGGCTGCGAATCTAGCCGTATCCGACTTTATGCTGGCACAGTTAATGGATGCCAGCGTCAATGGGGTGAGTGCCGCCATCATGGGTGATTAAGTTAGACGGCCTCACCTTTATTTCTTCTTCCCCTTCTTCTTCGTGCCCTCATCCCCAGAAGAAGAAGAAAGGGCAGGACCACTTTTAACCCTTTTTTTGGATTCGCTCTGATCCATATGGTCCCCGTCTCCGTCCGACCCCGGTCTAGCCCTGCCCTCCGAGGAAGGTGCCTCAACAGGACAGGGCCCAGTTCCCCCCAGAGGCTCTCTCTCCCTAGGCACCCCGCCCTCACCTTCCCCCTCCAAGGAGGGGGAGGAGATGTTATCAAGGACGAGGTACCGGTTTGACAGGTCAACCAGAGGGGGGGCAGTCAGGCTTCCGCTTTGGACCCGGCCCGCAGTACGAGGGAGAGAGGGCTTGGACCTCTTCTTTCTCCCTTTCCTTTTGCCCTTGTCTTTCTTTTTGGCCTTCTCTACACTCTCCTCATCCACACTTTCATAGTGGGAGGAATCGGAAGAGTCGGCCATATTGCCTTCCTCTTCGCCCAGTCTCCTGACCTCCTCATCCAGCACGTCCTCCTCCAGGGCTTCAGTCATTTCAGGGCCAGCTTCAGGAGCAGGGGCCGGAGCTACCCCCGTCACTTGGGCACTCTCCTGCTCCCTACTCCTCCTCCGATTTTCCTCCCGCCTTAGTTTGGCGGGGCCCTTCTTCCTCACTAGCCCTGGTGCGCCCCCATCCCTGCTCGTACCCTCTCCAGCCGAGGCAACCTCACAGCTCTCCCCAGCCGGAGCGGCCGCCGCACGGGCGAAGGCGCTAGGACAACGGCTGAAAGGGTGCCCGAGGACACCACACAGATGGCAGCGGATCTGCCTACAGGATGCGGCCAGATGACCCACCCCACCACACAAAGCACAGACCTGTACAGTACAGGCTGCGCTAAAATGGGTGGGGCTACCGCACCTGTGACAGACCTTAGGCTGCCCCTGGTAGAAGACCTGGATCCTGTCACGTCCAAGGAAGGCGGCTGACGGAATGTGGGCAACCGTACTCCCTGAACGCCTGAGTTTGACGGAAAACGTCCAGGCCCCGGACCAGATCCCGTGCTCATCAATGTTTTTCTTGGGCATGTCCGTCACATCCCCATACCGACCGAGCCAGGTCATGATGTCGTAACAAGAAAGTGACTCGTTACGGGTCAAAACGGTCACCTTCTTGACCGAGTTCTGACGGGAAATTGCCTTTACGGCAAAATCCCGCCAGCCGGGCTCGTTCTTCGCCACCTCGTAGTTTGACCAGAAGAGTTCGAGACCCTCTGGCCGAACGAAGCTGACGTCAAACTCGGACGTACCGTAGGGGTGGATCAGGGCAAAGATGTCACTCGCCCTGAATTCCATCTGGAGGAGGAGCTCAACCACTTTAGCGCGAGGTGGGCATGCATCCTCACCCCTCCAAATCAGACGGACCACATTCCTGCGGTTATTGTCCTGCCCGGTTGTCGGGAGGGACCAGACCACCTCCCCATTCTGCTCTCGGAAAGCCCCCAAACCGTGCCTCTCTATCCAGAAAGACAGGTCGACCTCACCCCTTCCCTCTACCTGGATCGACCTGTCTCCCCTACGCAGAGCCTCCAGGAGGCGCTGTTGCAAGTAACCCCCGGGGATGGACGGAGACGGGGACCCCCCTGGACCCCCGGCAGCGACATTAGCATAGCTCCTAGGAGCAGTCACTGCCGGGGGGGCAGCCGGGCCAGACCCAGACCCAGAACCACCATTCACACCACCACTCACATCATCCTTTTTTCCATCCATACCACTACTCCCACCAACATTCACTCCACTGACACTCCTCTCATCCACAACACTACTACACTCAGCATTCTCACTCATACCCTGCCTGACTGATTCTGGGCTGGCTGGGAATTGTAGTACCGCTGGCTTAACTACAGACTTTTTTTCTGGCTTGACTGCTGCTGACGATGGCTCCTCCTTCTGAATGGACACCGATCCCGGCACCGGGACACTCCCCCCCCTCACAGGGGAGTGCCCCGCAGTGCCCACAGAACAAACTGTACTCGGGGGACCGCCCCCCGAGCACACGGACTCAACGCTCTCTGGCGCCCGGACACTCCCCCCCCTCACAGGGGAGTGCCCCGCGGCGCCAGTAGTGCCCACAGTACTCGGGGAACCGCCCCCCGAGCACACGGCAGCGTAACTCTCCTCTGGCACTTGGACACGCCCCCTGCCACCCTGGGGCGGTTCTGCAGTGCCAGAGCTGCCCGGCATGAGCCCATCCTGCCCTTCCCTACCGACAGGATGGGTGGGCTTCACAACTATTGCGCCCTTAGCCGTTGCTGACGCCTTACTGTACTCCCCGTGCTGGCCCCGCTCCACCTCAGGAACGGGGTCTGGCAGTTTGGGGGAGCCCGCAGCCTGAACCAGCTTTGCAGCTGGCCCAGACTGCTGGAAGGGGACAAATACATATTGTACCGTCTCCTTTGTCTTCCTTTTCTTGGACCTCTGCTTTACCACCACATCTTCACACTCCTCGTCCCCAAAGGTGAAATTCTGGAGGTGGGCTGGGGACTCCTGCATCACAATTGCCCTCAGCAGACCCCCAGCCTCACCCTCCACGTCATCCTCCTCACTCTCGCTTGGCGGAAGTGCCACCTGTCCAGCCTCAATGTAGCTGTCCTGGGTCTGGGTGTCACCTGGAGTAGCTACAACTCCCACACTTTCCTCCATCTTCTCCTCTTCACCACCATCCTCACTATCTTCACCGCCACTACTCTCCCCATCATCCACCTCCACCTTACCTGGGGATTTCGTGGCGGCAAACCGATCGCTGTTGATCAGCTTCTCCTTGAAGAGACCGCTCCCCTCCAGTATCTCCGCTCTCCTCGCCTCCAGCTTCACAATCTCGCCCTTCAGCGATGTTATCCTCTTCTTCAGTTCTGGCTTGCTCTTTCTGGATCCTGTACTCATCAGACTCTGGGTCGCACGCAGATCCTCTCTGGCCATCCTCAGCTCCTTGCCGCGCTGCTCGTACTCCGCAAACCTTGCGGCCATGCGGGAGCAGTACGTGGAACTGGACTCGCCGGGCCCACTCTCCGACCACATCTCCACACTGCTTTTCCGTGCCTTTCTTCCACCAGTGGATCTCTGGCTGGCACCCGTAGCCTGGGTAGCAGAGCCTGCATTGCTGCAGACTCTGCCCGATCTTCTCCCGGCCGGAACAATGGCTGTCGAAGTTTTCACTCCACTTCCCGCCAGCCTGGAACGGGGAGTGGAGCCACGAGGCTCCATTGCAGGAGCTTCTTCCCCAGGAATCTGCCACAAACCTGGGGAAGGCTTGTTGGAAATCTCTGCTTGGCTCTGCTCTGCTGGAAGTCTCAGGAGACACACCCGCACACACCCTGCTGGGAGCTGTAACTCTTTTATTATAAAAATGCAAAACAAATCAGATACAAAACATTAAACAAAAACAAGCTTAACCAGCTATAACAAACATAACATAAATAAAATTGCAAAAACAAATTCTGCCTAACCGGCCAGCCCAAATTTACTAAAATACACTTTTACTTTTTTCACATACCAAAAAAAACTAAATATCACACTCAAACACGCATTCCAAAAAGAACATAAAAATAGCCCAACTTGGCTTATAAAAATATATAAAACATAAAATAAGCACGACTTGGCTATAAAACAAAAGAAAAGGAACATAAAGGTAGCACAACTTGGCTGTAACTCAAAAATGACCCTTACCCAGGGGAAAAAAAAATAAATAAATAAATAAATAAAATATTTCAGCACAACTTGCTAATAAATAACACTCTGCCTCACAGCCAGAGATCCACCGGTGAAAGAAGGGCAGGGAAAAGCAGCGCGGAGACGCGGCCGGAGAGAGGGCCCAAAGAGCCCAGCCCCACGCACCGCCCCCGCACGGCCGCAAGGCCCGCGAAGCACGCCCAGCACGGCAAGGAGCCGAGGACGGCCAGAGAGGATCTGCGCGCGGCCCAGAAACCGGCGAGAGCCGGACCCAAAAAGAGCAAGCCACAACCGAAGAAAAGGACAACACCGCCGAAAAGCGAGACCGCGAAGCCGGAGGCGAGGAGAACAGAGACACCGGAGGGGAGCAGCCCCCCCAAGGAGGAAAAAATAAAATATAAAATTTTATACACAAACATGTATACATGCATATACGCAAGCATACACATACATACATATATATATATATATATACATACACATGTATATACACATAAACGCACACATATACATACACATAAACACATATGACACTACTTAACTACTGGCCCGACTGCACTATACACTATATAATATAAAACAATATAAATACAAAACCCAATATATACAAAACACAATACAAAACTTACTGAAAATACACAAAAATATACTACAGAAAACAACGGAAAACACCTACACTAAAACTGTCCCCTCACCCACACCACCCCTCCTGTACATGGGTCAGAGTCCACTACCGTCCATACAGTTCACAAAGTCCAGTCCTTAACTGACCCATGTCAGGACCCCAAAACACCACAAAACCACCACCCACAAATACACCCTCCCCACCTAACACTCCTCCCAACCAACTTATATACAAACCTATACATTCTGAACCACCACCCCCTTTAGGCCCGAGTTTGGTTGCCTGTAAGCCCTTCATACCATGTCTACTAAACACAAAACAAAAAGCTAATGTGTACATGCATCAGCCCACCACCAGGGAGAAGGATGGCAGACCTGATACATAAATCATTTTATACTCTTTCCCTAACTCCCCCTACAATTCTCCCTAATTCTATCCCTACAATAAATCTGACCCTGCCCTCACCCTATCTCTACCCCTATAACACTGCCCCTAACCAAAAATAAAAGGTACTCTACCCAAAAGGTTTAGTACCTAGGGCACATGAAATGAGAAACCTCTCCACAGGAGAGATGCCCTACTGGTACCAAGACTGCCATACTCCAAAGACCTGATCTTCCCGAGGTCACCGGTGATGTTCCTACAGACCTCCACCTCGGAGAGGATTTTCTGTTGGGTCGACACTAAGCACCGTGCGTTCCACGTGTAGTACCTCACCACTAAACTGACTAAAAATAAAGTGCCCCGATCTCGGCCACCCAGGTTCCTGAATGCCCCATAAGCCCACTCCGGATAGGCAAGGCCGGCAAGTTGACTCCAGCCGATGGAAGCGCCCACCCTGTTATAGACCCCTATGTTAAAGGGACAATGAAGCAGAAAGTGGTCCATGCTTTCCAGCGTGTCCCCGCACTCTTCTCGGGGACATCCCCGGTCATCAGAGTTCCTGTACTTCAGGTTGTCCTTTACACATAGCTTCCCCTGAAAGCAGCGCCAGGCCAAGTCCCAAAACTTCTGGGGGATCCTTTTCATGTTTAAAAGATACAACCCCACCCTCAGATCCCGACCTGGGCAGTCCCTGAGCGCCAGAGGCTTCTGGAAGTGGGTCAACAGAACCCGTTTGTCAAGGAACTGCCTTGACTGGGTCCTGATCTCCCACACTCCCAGACCCCACCGACGTATCGCCTTCAGAGTCGGGGTAGCGTAAGCCGGAAGATATCCATGGGGCGTACGGAGGTCCTTCACTTGCCCTCCTGTCTCCCATTCCTGGAAGAAAGGCCGAAACCACTCCCTGCAGGAGAGTACCCACGGAGGAGCCCTCTCTGACCAGAGGTTCGAGATGTTAGCTTTCAAGAAGGTGTTCGTTAAGAACACCACAGGGTTTACCATAGATAAACCCCCTAGTCTCCTCGTGCGGTACGTAACCTCCCTCTTGACTAGGTTCAACCTGTTCCCCCATAACAGTTGGAAAAACAGGCTGTAGACCCTAGTGTAGTAAGCCTCTGGTAAGATACATACACTGCCTAGATAGATAAACAAGGGGAGCAGGTACGATTTGGTCAGGTGTACCCTTTCCCTGAGGGTCATAGACCAACCCTTCCACTGGTTCACCCTCTGAGTGGCATCCTGGAGCTTACCGTCCCAGTTTTTGGTGGGATAATCATCCTGGCCGAATGTGATGCCCAGAATTTTTGCTGAATCTTGGAGCCCTGGAAGGGTGTCCGGGAGATCAAACGTGGGATCTCCCCCTCCCAGCCAGAGACTTTCACACTTATCCCGGTTGATCTTGGACCCGGATGCCTCCGAGTAGCGGTCCACCTCTGACATCACCACATCGACCTCCTCCCGTGAGGAGACGAAAATAGTGACATCATCAGCGTACGCCACCACTCTCTGGGCGACATCCGGCTCCGCCAGAGTCATCCCGACTCCCGCCAACGGCCCACAATCTACCCTCCGGACGAAGGGATCGATTGCGAACACGTATAACAGCGGGCTCAAAGGACAACCCTGACGGACTCCGGACCCCACCTCAAAAGAGCGGCCAGACCAACCGTTCACCAGCGGGAAACTCTCTGCCCCTGCATATAAGGTGACAAGCCAATTCACAAAAGTACTCGGTAAGCCATATCTCAGGAGGACGGACCAGAGGTACTCGTGGTTCACCCGATCAAATGCTTTGGCCTGATCCAAGGACAGCATGTACCCCTTCCAGAGACCCGCACTACTCCGCTCCACTGCCTCCCTGACACTGAGGACCGCACTTAAGGTGCTTCGGCCCGGAACAGAGCAGTGCTGGGCCCCCGAAAGGAGCCGGGGTGCAAACTTCACCAACCGATTAAACAGTATCTTGGCCAGAAGCTTCCTGTCCGTATTGAGAAGAGCTATGGGCCTCCAATTCTCAATCCGGCTAGGATCTTTACCCTTTGACAGAAGAATCAGGGCTGACCTCCTCATTGACTTTGGTAGAGTGCCCGAGGAGAGACACTCATTGAATACCTCAGTCAAGAGGGGAGCTAAAGACTCCTTAAAGGTCCTGTACCACTCGGATGTTAAGCCATCCGGGCCTGGCGACTTCTTGGGGGCGAGCCCCTCGATCGCCAGTCTCACTTCCTCTTCCCTGATTTCTTCTGCCAAAACATCAAGAGAGGGGTCTACCCCTGGCTCAGGAATAGTTTCAGCCAGGAAAGCCGACATCCCGTCTCGATTTAGATCCTTCCTTCCCAAGAGGTGCGAGTAGAAGGATCTGACGACCTCCAGGATCCCTGATCTGGACCGATTCAGAGATCCCGTACTATCAATCAGTCCTGAGACCACTTTACTACTCACTGACATCTTACAGTTCTTGTAAGGGTCGGGCGAGCGGTACCTCCCGTAATCCCTCTCAAAAACCAAAGATGCGTGCCTATCGTACTGACACCCCATCAGCAAGGATTTCACTCTGGAGATATCCTCCCGGCTACCTCCAGTCGAGACAAGGAGCTCGAGTTTCCTCCTCAGACCCCGATACAGGCGGTACCTATTCAGGGACCTGAGGCTCGAGAGCTGGCGGAAGAACCCCGCAACCCGCTTCTTGAATATCTCCCACCACTCTGACTTACTACTACAAAAGTCCAGTAAAGGTACCTGACTCTGAAGAAAGTCCTCAAAGGACTGTCTTATTTCCGCTTCCTCCAGGAGGGACGAATTCAGCTTCCAATAACCTTTACCCATCCGGGGGGTCTCTGAAACATTCAAGGAAAACAAAATCATACAGTGATCGGAGAATTCCACCTCAACCACGGACACTGCGGAAGAGACGGCTTCCTCCTTTAAATAAAACCTGTCTATCCTAGACCTGCAGCTACCTCGATGATAGGTGAAACCCACGTGGCCTGAGGGGCTCCGGATGTGGGCGTCCTCTAGGCGAGCTTCCCTAACTATATTATTGAGGGCCACGCTATCGTAAGCCAGCGGACCATTGGAACCTCTCCTATCTTGGGACCTCGTGACATTATTGAAGTCCCCTCCAAAAATCACTTGCCGGCTAGTAAAAAGGAAGGGCTTAATCCTCATAAAGAGATCTTTGCGGCCCCACTTGGTTTGTGGGGCGTAGATGTTAATGAGCCGGAGCTCTTGTCCCTTCATGAGGACATCTAAGATCAGGCACCTCCCCATTTCTAACTCAATAACCCGTCGGCATTCAACCGGAGCGGTAAAAAGGACCGCCACCCCACTATACGGCTCAGCCGCAAGAGACCAGTGGGAGGGACCGCGCCTCCACTCTCTTCTGGCTTTTACCAGGGAGGCTAGATCTGACAACCTGGTCTCTTGCAGATACAAAATGTCGGCTTCAACACGGCCGAGAAAATCAAAGGCTGCGAATCTAGCCGTATCCGACTTTATGCTGGCACAGTTAATGGATGCCAGCGTCAATGGGGTGAGTGCCGCCATCATGGGTGATTAAGTTAGACGGCCTCACCTTTATTTCTTCTTCCCCTTCTTCTTCGTGCCCTCATCCCCAGAAGAAGAAGAAAGGGCAGGACCACTTTTAACCCTTTTTTTGGATTCGCTCTGATCCATATGGTCCCCGTCTCCGTCCGACCCCGGTCTAGCCCTGCCCTCCGAGGAAGGTGCCTCAACAGGACAGGGCCCAGTTCCCCCCAGAGGCTCTCTCTCCCTAGGCACCCCGCCCTCACCTTCCCCCTCCAAGGAGGGGGAGGAGATGTTATCAAGGACGAGGTACCGGTTTGACAGGTCAACCAGAGGGGGGGCAGTCAGGCTTCCGCTTTGGACCCGGCCCGCAGTACGAGGGAGAGAGGGCTTGGACCTCTTCTTTCTCCCTTTCCTTTTGCCCTTGTCTTTCTTTTTGGCCTTCTCTACACTCTCCTCATCCACACTTTCATAGTGGGAGGAATCGGAAGAGTCGGCCATATTGCCTTCCTCTTCGCCCAGTCTCCTGACCTCCTCATCCAGCACGTCCTCCTCCAGGGCTTCAGTCATTTCAGGGCCAGCTTCAGGAGCAGGGGCCGGAGCTACCCCCGTCACTTGGGCACTCTCCTGCTCCCTACTCCTCCTCCGATTTTCCTCCCGCCTTAGTTTGGCGGGGCCCTTCTTCCTCACTAGCCCTGGTGCGCCCCCATCCCTGCTCGTACCCTCTCCAGCCGAGGCAACCTCACAGCTCTCCCCAGCCGGAGCGGCCGCCGCACGGGCGAAGGCGCTAGGACAACGGCTGAAAGGGTGCCCGAGGACACCACACAGATGGCAGCGGATCTGCCTACAGGATGCGGCCAGATGACCCACCCCACCACACAAAGCACAGACCTGTACAGTACAGGCTGCGCTAAAATGGGTGGGGCTACCGCACCTGTGACAGACCTTAGGCTGCCCCTGGTAGAAGACCTGGATCCTGTCACGTCCAAGGAAGGCGGCTGACGGAATGTGGGCAACCGTACTCCCTGAACGCCTGAGTTTGACGGAAAACGTCCAGGCCCCGGACCAGATCCCGTGCTCATCAATGTTTTTCTTGGGCATGTCCGTCACATCCCCATACCGACCGAGCCAGGTCATGATGTCGTAACAAGAAAGTGACTCGTTACGGGTCAAAACGGTCACCTTCTTGACCGAGTTCTGACGGGAAATTGCCTTTACGGCAAAATCCCGCCAGCCGGGCTCGTTCTTCGCCACCTCGTAGTTTGACCAGAAGAGTTCGAGACCCTCTGGCCGAACGAAGCTGACGTCAAACTCGGACGTACCGTAGGGGTGGATCAGGGCAAAGATGTCACTCGCCCTGAATTCCATCTGGAGGAGGAGCTCAACCACTTTAGCGCGAGGTGGGCATGCATCCTCACCCCTCCAAATCAGACGGACCACATTCCTGCGGTTATTGTCCTGCCCGGTTGTCGGGAGGGACCAGACCACCTCCCCATTCTGCTCTCGGAAAGCCCCCAAACCGTGCCTCTCTATCCAGAAAGACAGGTCGACCTCACCCCTTCCCTCTACCTGGATCGACCTGTCTCCCCTACGCAGAGCCTCCAGGAGGCGCTGTTGCAAGTAACCCCCGGGGATGGACGGAGACGGGGACCCCCCTGGACCCCCGGCAGCGACATTAGCATAGCTCCTAGGAGCAGTCACTGCCGGGGGGGCAGCCGGGCCAGACCCAGACCCAGAACCACCATTCACACCACCACTCACATCATCCTTTTTTCCATCCATACCACTACTCCCACCAACATTCACTCCACTGACACTCCTCTCATCCACAACACTACTACACTCAGCATTCTCACTCATACCCTGCCTGACTGATTCTGGGCTGGCTGGGAATTGTAGTACCGCTGGCTTAACTACAGACTTTTTTTCTGGCTTGACTGCTGCTGACGATGGCTCCTCCTTCTGAATGGACACCGATCCCGGCACCGGGACACTCCCCCCCCTCACAGGGGAGTGCCCCGCAGTGCCCACAGAACAAACTGTACTCGGGGGACCGCCCCCCGAGCACACGGACTCAACGCTCTCTGGCGCCCGGACACTCCCCCCCCTCACAGGGGAGTGCCCCGCGGCGCCAGTAGTGCCCACAGTACTCGGGGAACCGCCCCCCGAGCACACGGCAGCGTAACTCTCCTCTGGCACTTGGACACGCCCCCTGCCACCCTGGGGCGGTTCTGCAGTGCCAGAGCTGCCCGGCATGAGCCCATCCTGCCCTTCCCTACCGACAGGATGGGTGGGCTTCACAACTATTGCGCCCTTAGCCGTTGCTGACGCCTTACTGTACTCCCCGTGCTGGCCCCGCTCCACCTCAGGAACGGGGTCTGGCAGTTTGGGGGAGCCCGCAGCCTGAACCAGCTTTGCAGCTGGCCCAGACTGCTGGAAGGGGACAAATACATATTGTACCGTCTCCTTTGTCTTCCTTTTCTTGGACCTCTGCTTTACCACCACATCTTCACACTCCTCGTCCCCAAAGGTGAAATTCTGGAGGTGGGCTGGGGACTCCTGCATCACAATTGCCCTCAGCAGACCCCCAGCCTCACCCTCCACGTCATCCTCCTCACTCTCGCTTGGCGGAAGTGCCACCTGTCCAGCCTCAATGTAGCTGTCCTGGGTCTGGGTGTCACCTGGAGTAGCTACAACTCCCACACTTTCCTCCATCTTCTCCTCTTCACCACCATCCTCACTATCTTCACCGCCACTACTCTCCCCATCATCCACCTCCACCTTACCTGGGGATTTCGTGGCGGCAAACCGATCGCTGTTGATCAGCTTCTCCTTGAAGAGACCGCTCCCCTCCAGTATCTCCGCTCTCCTCGCCTCCAGCTTCACAATCTCGCCCTTCAGCGATGTTATCCTCTTCTTCAGTTCTGGCTTGCTCTTTCTGGATCCTGTACTCATCAGACTCTGGGTCGCACGCAGATCCTCTCTGGCCATCCTCAGCTCCTTGCCGCGCTGCTCGTACTCCGCAAACCTTGCGGCCATGCGGGAGCAGTACGTGGAACTGGACTCGCCGGGCCCACTCTCCGACCACATCTCCACACTGCTTTTCCGTGCCTTTCTTCCACCAGTGGATCTCTGGCTGGCACCCGTAGCCTGGGTAGCAGAGCCTGCATTGCTGCAGACTCTGCCCGATCTTCTCCCGGCCGGAACAATGGCTGTCGAAGTTTTCACTCCACTTCCCGCCAGCCTGGAACGGGGAGTGGAGCCACGAGGCTCCATTGCAGGAGCTTCTTCCCCAGGAATCTGCCACAAACCTGGGGAAGGCTTGTTGGAAATCTCTGCTTGGCTCTGCTCTGCTGGAAGTCTCAGGAGACACACCCGCACACACCCTGCTGGGAGCTGTAACTCTTTTTATTATAAAAATGCAAAACAAAACTGATACAAAACATTAAACAAAAACAAGCTTAACCAGCTATAACAAACATAACATAAATAAAATTGCAAAAACAAATTCTGCCTAACCGGCCAGCCCAAATTTACTAAAATACACTTTTACTTTTCCCCCATACCAAAATAACACACACAAACACGCATTCAAAAAAAGCATTCAAAAAAAAAAAAGAGCCCAACTTGGCTTATAAAAATAAAAAAAAAAAATAAAAAAAATATATATATATAAACATAAAATTCAGCACAACTTGGCTATAAAAACAAACCAAATGAAAAGGAACATAAAAGTAGCACAACTTGGCTATAACATAAAAATTACCCTTACCACGGGGGGGAAGAAAAGAAAAAAAAAAAAAAAAAAAAAAAATTTAATATATAAATAAATTGCTCAGCACAACTTGCGCAAAAAACTACGCTCTGCCTCCCAGCCAGAGATCCACCGGTGAAAGAAGGGCAAGGAAAAGCAGCACGGAGACGCGGCCGGAGAGAGGGCACAAAGAGCCCAGTCCCACGCACTGCCCCTGCACAGCCGCAAGGCCCACAAAGCACGCCCAGCACGGCACGGAGCCGAGGACGGCCAGAGAGGATCCGCGCGCAACCCAGAAACCGGCGAGCGCCGGACCCAAAAAGAGCAAGCCAGAACTGAAGAAAAGGACAACACCGCCGAAAAGCGAAACCGCGACGCCAGAGGCGAGGAGAGCAGAGACACCGGAGGGGAGCAGCTCCCCGAAGGAGGGAAAAAAAATTAAAAAAAAATAAAATACACAAACATGTGTACATGCATATACACAATCAAACACACACACATAGATATATATATATATATATATATACATATACATATACATACACATGACACCGCTTTTTTTCCCTTTTTACTGGCCCGACTGCCACTATATAATATAAAACAATATAAATACAAAACACAATATATACAAAATCACAGAAAATGTACAAAAATATAGTAAATACACTACAAAAAAAAAAAATAAAACAGAAAAACACCTACACTAAAACTGTCCCCTCACCCACACCACCCCTCCTGTACGTGGGTCAGAGTCCATACCGTCCATACAGTTCTCAAAGTCCAGTCCTTAACTGACCCATGTCAGGTCCCCAAAACACCATAAAACCACCACCCACAAATACACCCTCCCCACCTAACACTCCTCCCAACCAACTTATATACAAACTTATACACTCTTAACCACAACCCCTTTTAGGCCCAAGTTTGGTTGCCTGTAAGCCCTTCATACCATGTCCACTAAAAACAAAACAAAAAGCTAATGTGTACATGCATCAGCCCACCACCAGGGAGAAGGATGGCAGACCTGATACATAAATCATTTTATACTCTTTCCCTAACTCCCCCTACAATTCTCCCTAATTCTATCCCTACAATAAATCTGACCCTGCCCTCACCCTATCTCTACCCCTATAACACTGCCCCTAACCAAAAATAAAAGGTACTCTACCCAAAAGGTTTAGTACCTAGGGCACATGAAATGAGAAACCTCTCCACAGGAGAGATGCCCTACTGGTACCAAGACTGCCATACTCCAAAGACCTGATCTTCCCGAGGTCACCGGTGATGTTCCTACAGACCTCCACCTCGGAGAGGATTTTCTGTTGGGTCGACACTAAGCACCGTGCGTTCCACGTGTAGTACCTAACCACTAAACTGACTAAAAATAAAGTGCCCCGATCTCGGCCACCCAGGTTCCTGAATGCCCCATAAGCCCACTCCGGATAGGCAAGGCCGGCAAGTTGACTCCAGCCGATGGAAGCGCCCACCCTGTTATAGACCCCTATGTTAAAGGGACAATGAAGCAGAAAGTGGTCCATGCTTTCCAGCGTGTCCCCGCACTCTTCTCGGGGACATCCCCGGTCATCAGAGTTCCTGTACTTCAGGTTGTCCTTTACACATAGCTTCCCCTGAAAGCAGCGCCAGGCCAAGTCCCAAAACTTCTGGGGGATCCTTTTCATGTTTAAAAGATACAACCCCACCCTCAGATCCCGACCTGGGCAGTCCCTGAGCGCCAGAGGCTTCTGGAAGTGGGTCAACAGAACCCGTTTGTCAAGGAACTGCCTTGACTGGGTCCTGATCTCCCACACTCCCAGACCCCACCGACGTATCGCCTTCAGAGTCGGGGTAGCGTAAGCCGGAAGATATCCATGGGGCGTACGGAGGTCCTTCACTTGCCCTCCTGTCTCCCATTCCTGGAAGAAAGGCCGAAACCACTCCCTGCAGGAGAGTACCCACGGAGGAGCCCTCTCTGACCAGAGGTTCGAGATGTTAGCTTTCAAGAAGGTGTTCGTTAAGAACACCACAGGGTTTACCATAGATAAACCCCCTAGTCTCCTCGTGCGGTACGTAACCTCCCTCTTGACTAGGTTCAACCTGTTCCCCCATAACAGTTGGAAAAACAGGCTGTAGACCCTAGTGTAGTAAGCCTCTGGTAAGATACATACACTGCCCAGATAGATAAACAAGGGGAGCAGGTACGATTTGGTCAGGTGTACCCTTTCCCTGAGAGTCATAGACCAACCCTTCCACTGGTTCACCCTCTGAGTGGCATCCTGGAGCTTACCGTCCCAGTTTTTGGTGGGATAATCATCCTGGCCGAATGTGATGCCCAGAATTTTTGCTGACTCTTGGAGCTCTGGAAGGGTGTCCGGGAGATCAAACGTGGGATCTCCCCCTCCCAGCCAGAGACTTTCACACTTATCCCGGTTGATCTTGGACCCGGATGCCTCCGAGTAGCGGTCCACCTCTGACATCACCACATCGACCTCCTCCCGTGAGGAGACGAAAATAGTGACATCATCAGCGTACGCCACTACTCTCTGGGCGACATCCGGCTCCGCCAGAGTCATCCCGACTCCTGCCAACGGCCCACAATCTACCCTCCGGACGAAGGGATCGATTGCGAACACGTATAACAGCGGGCTCAAAGGACAACCCTGACGGACTCCGGACCCCACCTCAAAAGAGCGGCCAGACCAACCGTTCACCAGCGGGAAACTCTCTGCCCCTGCATATAAGGTGACAAGCCAATTCACAAAAGTACTCGGTAAGCCATATCTCAGGAGGACGGACCAGAGGTACTCGTGGTTCACCCGATCAAATGCTTTGGCCTGATCCAAGGACAGCATGTACCCCTTCCAGAGACCCGCACTACTCCGCTCCACTGCCTCCCTGACACTGAGGACAGCACTTAAGGTGCTTCGGCCCGGAACAGAGCAGTGCTGGGCCCCCGAAAGGAGCCGGGGTGCAAATTTCACCAACCGATTAAACAGTATCTTGGCCAGAAGCTTCCTGTCCGTATTGAGAAGAGCTATGGGCCTCCAATTCTCAATCCGGCTAGGATCTTTACCCTTTGACAGAAGAATCAGGGCTGACCTCCTCATTGACTTTGGTAGAGTGCCCGAGGAGAGACACTCATTGAATACCTCAGTCAAGAGGGGAGCTAAAGACTCCTTAAAGGTCCTGTACCACTCGGATGTTAAGCCATCCGGACCTGGCGACTTCTTGGGGGCGAGCCCCTCGATCGCCAGTCTCACTTCCTCTTCCCTGATTTCTTCTGCCAAAACATCAAGAGAGGGGTCTACCCCTGGCTCAGGAATAGTTTCAGCCAGGAAAGCCGACATCCCGTCTCGATCTAGATCCTTCCTTCCCAAGAGGTGCGAGTAGAAGGATCTGACGACCTCCAGGATCCCTGATCTGGACCGATTCAGAGATCCCGTACTATCAATCAGTCCTGAGACCACTTTACTACTCACTGACATCTTACAGTTCTTGTAAGGGTCGGGCGAGCGGTACCTCCCGTAATCCCTCTCAAAAACCAAAGATGCGTGCCTATCGTACTGACACCCCATCAGCAAGGATTTCACTCTGGAGATATCCTCCCGGCTACCTCCAGTCGAGACAAGGAGCTCGAGTTTCCTCCTCAGACCCTGGTACAGGCGGTACCTATTCAGGGACCTGAGGCTCGAGAGCTGGCGGAAGAACCCCGCAACCCGCTTCTTGAATATCTCCCACCACTCTGACTTACTACTACAAAAGTCCAGTAAAGGTACCTGACTCTGAAGAAAATCCTCAAAGGACTGTCTTATCTCCGCTTCCTCCAGGAGGGACGAATTCAGCTTCCAATAACCTTTACCCATCCGGGGGGTCTCTGAAACATTCAAGGAAAACAAAATCATACAGTGATCGGAGAATTCCACCTCAACCACGGACACTGCGGAAGAGACGGCTTCCTCCTTTAAATAAAACCTGTCTATCCTAGACCTGCAGCTACCTCGATGATAGGTGAAACCCACGTGGCCTGAGGGGCTCCGGATGTGGGCGTCCTCTAGGCGAGCTTCCCTAACTATATTATTGAGGGCCACGCTATCGTAAGCCAGCGGACCATTGGAACCTCTCCTATCTTGGGACCTCGTGACATTATTGAAGTCCCCTCCAAAAATCACTTGCCGGCTAGTAAAAAGGAAGGGCTTAATCCTCATAAAGAGATCTTTGCGGCCCCACTTGGTTTGTGGGGCGTAGATGTTAATGAGCCGGAGCTCTTGCCCCTTCATGAGGACATCTAAGATCAGGCACCTCCCCATTTCTAACTCAATAACCCGTCGGCATTCAACCGGAGCGGTAAAAAGGACCGCCACCCCACTATACGGCTCAGCCGCAAGAGACCAGTGAGAGGGCCCGCGCCTCCACTCTCTTCTGGCTTTTACCAGGGAGGCTAGATCTGACAACCTGGTCTCTTGCAGATACAAAATGTCGGCTTCAACACGGCCGAGAAAATCAAAGGCTGCGAATCTAGCCGTATCCGACTTTATGCTGGCACAGTTAATGGATGCCAGCGTCAATGGGGTGAGTGCCGCCATCATGGGTGATTAAGTTAGACGGCCTCACCTTTATTTCTTCTTCCCCTTCTTCTTCGTGCCCTCATCCCCAGAAGAAGAAGAAAGGGCAGGACCACTTTTAACCCTTTTTTTGGATTCGCTCTGATCCATATGGTCCCCGTCTCCGTCCGACCCCGGTCTAGCCCTGCCCTCCGAGGAAGGTGCCTCAACAGGACAGGGCCCAGTTCCCCCCAGAGGCTCTCTCTCCCTAGGCACCTCGCCCTCACCTTCCCCCTCCAAGGAGGGGGAGGAGATGTTATCAAGGACGAGGTACCGGTTTGACAGGTCAACCAGAGGGGGGGCAGTCAGGCTTCCGCTTTGGACCCGGCCCGCAGTACGAGGGAGAGAGGGCTTGGACCTCTTCTTTCTCCCTTTCCTTTTGCCCTTGTCTTTCTTTTTGGCCTTCTCTACACTCTCCTCATCCACACTTTCATAGTGGGAGGAATCGGAAGAGTCGGCCATATTGCCTTCCTCTTCGCCCAGTCTCCTGACCTCCTCATCCAGCACGTCCTCCTCCAGGGCTTCAGTCATTTCAGGGCCAGCTTCAGGAGCAGGGGCCGGAGCTACCCCCGTCACTTGGGCACTCTCCTGCTCCCTACTCCTCCTCCGATTTTCCTCCCGCCTTAGTTTGGCGGGGCCCTTCTTCCTCACTAGCCCTGGTGCGCCCCCATCCCTGCTCGTACCCTCTCCAGCCGAGGCAACCTCACAGCTCTCCCCAGCCGGAGCGGCCGCCGCACGGGCGAAGGCGCTAGGACAACGGCTGAAAGGGTGCCCGAGGACACCACACAGATGGCAGCGGATCTGCCTACAGGATGCGGCCAGATGACCCACCCCACCACACAAAGCACAGACCTGTACAGTACAGGCTGCGCTAAAATGGGTGGGGCTACCGCACCTGTGACAGACCTTAGGCTGCCCCTGGTAGAAGACCTGGATCCTGTCACGTCCAAGGAAGGCGGCTGACGGAATGTGGGCAACCGTGCTCCCTGAACGCCTGAGTTTGACGGAAAACGTCCAGGCCCCGGACCAGATCCCGTGCTCATCAATATTTTTCTTGGGCATGTCCGTCACATCCCCATACCGACCGAGCCAGGTCATGATGTCGTAACAGGAAAGTGACTCGTTACGGGTCAAAACGGTCACCTTCTTGACCGAGTTCTGACGGGAAATTGCCTTTACGGCAAAATCCCGCCAGCCGGGCTCGTTCTTCGCCACCTCGTAGTTTGACCAGAAGAGTTCGAGACCCTCTGGCCGAACGAAACTGACGTCAAACTCGGACGTACCGTAGGGGTGGATCAGGGCAAAGATGTCACTCGCCCTGAATTCCATCTGGAGGAGGAGCTCAACCACTTTAGCGCGAGGTGGGCACGCATCCTCACCCCTCCAAATCAGACGGACCACATTCCTGCGGTTATTGTCCTGCCCGGTTGTCGGGAGGGACCAGACCACCTCCCCATTCTGCTCTCGGAAAGCCCCCAAACCGTGCCTCTCTATCCAGAAAGACAGGTCGACCTCACCCCTTCCCTCTACCTGGATCGACCTGTCTCCCCTACGCAGAGCCTCCAGGAGGCGCTGTTGCAAGTAACCCCCGGGGATGGACGGAGACGGGGACCCCCCTGGACCCCCGGCAGCGACATTAGCATAGCTCCTAGGAGCAGTCACTGCCGGGGGGGCAGCCGGGCCAGACCCAGACCCAGAACCACCATTCACACCACCACTCACATCATCCTTTTTTCCATCCATACCACTACTCCCACCAACATTCACTCCACTGACACTCCTCTCATCCACAACACTACTACACTCAGCATTCTCACTCATACCCTGCCTGACTGATTCTGGGCTGGCTGGGAATTGTAGTACCGCTGGCTTAACTACAGACTTTTTTTCTGGCTTGACTGCTGCTGACGATGGCTCCTCCTTCTGAATGGACACCGATCCCGGCACCGGGACACTCCCCCCCCTCACAGGGGAGTGCCCCGCAGTGCCCACAGAACAAACTGTACTCGGGGGACCGCCCCCCGAGCACACGGACTCAACGCTCTCTGGCGCCCGGACACTCCCCCCCCTCACAGGGGAGTGCCCCGCGGCGCCAGTAGTGCCCACAGTACTCGGGGAACCGCCCCCCGAGCACACGGCAGCGTAACTCTCCTCTGGCACTTGGACACGCCCCCTGCCACCCTGGGGCGGTTCTGCAGTGCCAGAGCTGCCCGGCATGAGCCCATCCTGCCCTTCCCTACCGACAGGATGGGTGGGCTTCACAACTATTGCGCCCTTAGCCGTTGCTGACGCCTTACTGTACTCCCCGTGCTGGCCCCGCTCCACCTCAGGAACGGGGTCTGGCAGTTTGGGGGAGCCCGCAGCCTGAACCAGCTTTGCAGCTGGCCCAGACTGCTGGAAGGGGACAAATACATATTGTACCGTCTCCTTTGTCTTCCTTTTCTTGGACCTCTGCTTTACCACCACATCTTCACACTCCTCGTCCCCAAAGGTGAAATTCTGGAGGTGGGCTGGGGACTCCTGCATCACAATTGCCCTCAGCAGACCCCCAGCCTCACCCTCCACGTCATCCTCCTCACTCTCGCTTGGCGGAAGTGCCACCTGTCCAGCCTCAATGTAGCTGTCCTGGGTCTGGGTGTCACCTGGAGTAGCTACAACTCCCACACTTTCCTCCATCTTCTCCTCTTCACCACCATCCTCACTATCTTCACCGCCACTACTCTCCCCATCATCCACCTCCACCTTACCTGGGGATTTCGTGGCGGCAAACCGATCGCTGTTGATCAGCTTCTCCTTGAAGAGACCGCTCCCCTCCAGTATCTCCGCTCTCCTCGCCTCCAGCTTCACAATCTCGCCCTTCAGCGATGTTATCCTCTTCTTCAGTTCTGGCTTGCTCTTTCTGGATCCTGTACTCATCAGACTCTGGGTCGCACGCAGATCCTCTCTGGCCATCCTCAGCTCCTTGCCGCGCTGCTCGTACTCCGCAAACCTTGCGGCCATGCGGGAGCAGTACGTGGAACTGGACTCGCCGGGCCCACTCTCCGACCACATCTCCACACTGCTTTTCCGTGCCTTTCTTCCACCAGTGGATCTCTGGCTGGCACCCGTAGCCTGGGTAGCAGAGCCTGCATTGCTGCAGACTCTGCCCGATCTTCTCCCGGCCGGAACAATGGCTGTCGAAGTTTTCACTCCACTTCCCGCCAGCCTGGAACGGGGAGTGGAGCCACGAGGCTCCATTGCAGGAGCTTCTTCCCCAGGAATCTGCCACAAACCTGGGGAAGGCTTGTTGGAAATCTCTGCTTGGCTCTGCTCTGCTGGAAGTCTCAGGAGACACACCCGCACACACCCTGCTGGGAGCTGTAATCACTGTCTATGTCAGTGTTTCCCAACCAGGGTGCCTCCAGCTGTTGCAAAACTACAACTCTCAGCATGCCCGGACTACCAAAGGCTGTCCGGGCATGCTGAGAGTTGTAGTTTTGCAACAGCTGGAGGCACCTTGTTTGGGAAATGCTGGTCTATGTAGAGGACAGGAGCTTCTTCGGGGTCCTGTACAGAATACACAATGTCCTAAAAAAGTAACATGGAGCCGCCCTCACCTGGTGTCCAAAGGAGCGGCTAACCCTGGTACAGGTAAGGAGTACAGAACATGTAATACCTCCCTGTACTGTAGGGGGCGCTAACAGACACCAGTCAGTGCATACACTTCAGTAATACAGGTAAAGAGTAGTACAGAACATGTAATACCTCCCTTTACTGTAGGGGGCGCTACCAGACACCAGTCCGTGCATACACTTCAGTAATACAGGTAAAGACTACAGAACATGTAATACCTCCCCGTACTGTAGGGTGCGCTACCAGACACCAGTCAGTGCATACACTTCAGTAATACAGGTAAAGAGTACAGAACATGTAATACCTCCCTGTACTGTAGGGGGCGTTACCAGACACCAGTCAGTGCATACACTTCAGTAATACAGGTAAAGAGTACAGAACATGTAATACCTCCCTGTACTTTAGGGGGCGCTACCAGACACCAGTCAGTGCATACACTTCAGTAATACAGGTAAAGAGTACAGAACATGTAATACCTCCCTGTACTGTAGGGGGGCAACCAGACACCAGTCAGTGCATACACTTCAGTAATACAGGTAAAGAGTAGTACAGAACATGTAATACCTCCCTGTACTGTAGGGGGCGCTACCAGACACCAGTCAGTGCATACACTTCAGTAATACAGGTAAAGTGTACAGAATATGTAATACCTCAATGCACTGTAGGAGGCGCTACCAGACACCAGTCAGTGCATACACTTCAGTAATACAGGTAAAGAGTACAGAACATGTAATACTTCCCTGTACTTTAGGGGGCGCTACCAGACACCAGTCAGTGCATACACTTCAGTAATACAGGTAAAGAGTACAGAACATGTAATACCTCCCTGTACTGTAGGGGGCGCTACCAGACCCCAGTCAGTGCATACACTTCAGTAATACAGGTAAAGAGTACAAAACATGTAATACCTCCCTGTACTGTAGGGGGCGCTACCGAACACCAGTCAGTGCATACACTTCAGTAATACAGGTAAAGTGTACAGAACATGTAATACCTCAATGCACTGTAGGGGGCGCTACCAGACACCAGTCAGTGCATACACTTCAGTAATACAGGTAAAGAGTACAGAACATGTAATACCTCCCTGTACTGTAGGGGGCGTTACCAGACACCAGTCAGTGCATACACTTCAGTAATACAGGTAAAGAGTACAGAACATGTAATACCTCCCTGTACTTTAGGGGGCGCTACCAGATACCAGTCAGTGCATACACTTCAGTGATACAGGTAAAGAGTACAGAACATGTAATACCTCCCTGTACTGTAGGGGGGGCTACCAGACACCAGTCAGTGCATACACTTCAGTAATACAGGTAAAGAGTAGTACAGAACATGTAATACCTCCCTGTACTGTAGGGGGCGCTACCAGACACCAGTCAGTGCATACACTTCAGTAATACAGGTAAAGTGTACAGAACATGTAATACCTCAATGCACTGTAGGGGGCGCTACCAGACACCAGTCAGTGCATACACTTCAGTAATACAGGTAAAGAGTACAGAACATGTAATACCTCCATGTACTTTAGGGGGCGCTACCAGACACCAGTCAGTGCATACACTTCAGTAAAACAGGTAAAGAGTACAGAACATGTAATACCTCCCTGTACTGTAGGGGGCGCTACCAGACCCCAGTCAGTGCATACACTTCAGTAATACAGGTAAAGAGTACAAAACATGTAATACCTCCCTGTACTGTAGGGGGCGTTACCGGACACCAGTCAGTGCATACACTTCAGTAATACAGTTGTTTTACAAGTATACTGCCCATTCTGATTCTTCCAGCCATTGACAGGTTTCATAGATCTGGACTGTCTGTTCATTGTATGTTGAGTCTGGTTTCAAGTTACAATGGTCCAGAAAAGATCATTGTATATTGAAACTATTGCATGTTGAGGCCATTGCATGTTGAGGGATCACTGTATATGTTGACCAGAAATGTAATAAATGTTATTCTCACCAATGGTGTTTTGCTTGCAGTTTACAACTAAACTCCTAGTAATGAGATGGGGATTGTGGTGGGACTGTGCTCATACACTGACTATAGGCTAAATAGGCAGCCACCCAGAGCGTCCTCTTGGGGGAGGGACGCTGCTCTGCCCACCGCAGGAAACTTAACCAATTAGCATCTGCACCACCCACTCAAAGCCAGCAAGACCCCCCCCCCGACACCCCCTAGCATTTGTTACAGTGTGTCACTCCAGTTGTAAGAAGATTACATGAGTAAGAGGTTTGTTACAGTGTTGCTGAAACCTGTTGAGTGCCAGGATCTTTCTACAATACCTAAAAATCTTCTCACTGATGGTTTATTGCCGCCAGTTTACAATTATGTTCTCTTTGTAGTAATAAAATTAAAGGGGTACTCTAGCAAAAAACATCTTATCCCCTATCCAAAGGATAGGGATAAGATGTCTGATCGCGGGGGTCCCCAGCCGTGTCGGCAGCGACGGTGTCCGGAACACGGAAGCTTGGAGTTTCCGTGTCCGGGACTTCACACCACGCCCCCGACACGCCTCCTCCCATAGACATGTATGGAGGGGGAGTGGTGGCTGTAGTCACCAGTCATCCAGCACGGATGACCGGGGTGCCACGCCGGAGATTGCGGGGGTCCCCGCGATCAGACATCTTATCCCCTATCCTTCAGATGGGGGATAAGATGTCTGATCCCGGGGGTCCCGTTGCTGGTCCCCCCTGCGACCTCAGGGCTGGCACCGCGTCATTCAGAAGACGAAGCTTCAGCCTGGATCTTCAGTGTTCGTGATATCACGCTGCGCCCCCTCTATTCATATTTATGGGAGGGGGCGTACATAGCCATCATGCCTCCTCCTATAGACATGAATGGACAACACTGTGTATTATCCTGTACTATGACATCACTGGGGGGGGGGGGATGTATCAAAACAGTGACATCACTGTGTATTATCCGTGTACTGTGACATCACTGTGTATTATCCCTGTACTGTGACATCACTGTGTATTATCCCTGTAGTGTGACCTCACTGTGTGTATTATCCCTGTACTGTGACCTCACTGTGTATATTATCCCTGTACTGTGACATCACTGTGTAGTATCCCTGTACTGTGACATCACTGTGTGTATTATCCCTGTACTGTGGCATCACGGTGTGTATTATACCTGTACTGTGACATCACTGTGTGTATTATCCTTGTACTGTGGCATCACTGTGTGTATTATCCCTGTACTGTGACATCACTATGTGTATTATCCCTGTACTGTGACATCACTATGTGTATTATCCCTGTACTGTGACATCGCTGTGTGTATTATCCCTGTACTGTGACATCACTGTGTATTATACCTGTACTGTGACATCACTGTGTATTATCCCTGTACTGTGACATCACTGTGTATTATCCCTGTACTGTGACATCACTGTGTATTATCCCTGTACTGTGACACCACTGTGTATTATCCCTGTACTGTGACTCACTGTGTGTATTATACCTGTACTGTGACATCACTGTGTATTATACCTGTACTATGACATCACTGTGTATATTATGCCTGTACTGTGACATCTCTGTGTGTATTATCTTTGTACTGTGACATCACTGTTTATTATCCCTGTACTGTGACATCACTGTGTGTATTATCCCTGTACTGTGACATCACTGTGTATATTATCCCTGTACTGTGACATCACTGTATGTATTATCCCTGTACTGTGACATCATTGTGTATATTATCCCTGTACTGTGACATCACTGTGTATTATACCTGTACTGTGACATCACTGTGTATTATCCCTGTACTGTGACATCACTGTGTATTATCCCTGTACTGTGACATCACTGTGTATTATCCCTGTACTGTGACCTCACTGTGTGTATTATCCCTGTACTGTGACATCACTGTGTATTATCCCTGTACTGTAGCATCACTGTGTGTATTATCCCTGTACTGTGACATCACTGTGTATTATCCCTGTACTGTGACATCACTGTGTATTATCCCTGTACTGTGACCTCACTGTGTGTATTATACCTGTACTGTGACATCACTGTGTGTATTATCCCTGTACTGTGACATCACTGTGTGAATTATCTCTGTACTGTGACATCACTGTTTATTATCCCTGTACTGTGACATCACTGTGTATATTATCCCTGTACTGTGACATCATAGTGTATATTATCCCTGTACTGTGACATCACTGTGTATTATACCTGTACTGTGACATCACTGTGTATTATCCCTGTACTGTGACATCACTGTGTATTATGCTGTACTATGACATCACTGTGTGTATTATACCTGTACTGTGACATCACTGTATATTATTCCTGTACTATGACATCACTGTGTGTATTATCCCTGTACTGTGACATCACTGTGTGTATTATCCCTGTACTGTGACATCACTGTGTATATTATCCCTGTACTGTGACATCACTGTATGTATTATCCCTGTACTGTGACATCATTGTGTATATTATCCCTGTACTGTGACATCACTGTGTATTATACCTGTACTGTGACATCACTGTGTATTATCCCTGTACTGTGACATCACTGTGTATTATCCCTGTACTGTGACATCACTGTGTATTATCCCTGTACTGTGACCTCACTGTGTGTATTATCCCTGTACTGTGACATCACTGTGTATTATCCCTGTACTGTAGCATCACTGTGTGTATTATCCCTGTACTGTGACATCACTGTGTATTATCCCTGTACTGTGACATCACTGTGTATTATCCCTGTACTGTGACCTCACTGTGTGTATTATACCTGTACTGTGACATCACTGTGTGTATTATCCCTGTACTGTGACATCACTGTGTGAATTATCTCTGTACTGTGACATCACTGTTTATTATCCCTGTACTGTGACATCACTGTGTATATTATCCCTGTACTGTGACATCATTGTGTATATTATCCCTGTACTGTGACATCACTGTGTATTATACCTGTACTGTGACATCACTGTGTATTATCCCTGTACTGTGACATCACTGTGTATTATGCTGTACTATGACATCACTGTGTGTATTATACCTGTACTGTGACATCACTGTATATTATTCCTGTACTATGACATCACTGTGTGTATTATCCCTGTACTGTGACATCACTGTGTGTATTATCTCTGTACTGTGACATCACTGTGTATTATCCCTGTACTGTGACATCACTGTGTGTATTATCCCTGTACTGTGACATCACTGTGTGAATTATCCCTGTACTGTGACATCACTGTGTGAATTATCCCTGTACTGTGACATCACTGTGTATTATCTCTGTACTGTGACATCAATGTGTGTATTATCTCTGTACTGTGACATCAATGTGTGTATTATACCTGTACTGTGACATCACTGTTTATTATCCCTTTACTGTGACATCACTGTGTATTATCCCTGTACTGTGACATCACTGTGTGTATTATCCCTGTACTGTGACATCACCGTGTATTATCCCTGTACTGTGACATCACTGTGTATTATACCTGTACTGTGACATCACTGTGTATTATCCTGTACTGTGACATCACTGTGTGAATTATCCCTGTACTGTGACATCACTGTGTATTATCCCTGTACTGTGACATCACTGTGTATTATCCCTGTACTGTGACATCACTGTGTGAATTATCCCTGTACTGTGACATCACTGTGTGAATTATCCCTGTACTGTGACATCACTGTGTATTATCTCTGTACTGTGACATCACTGTGTGTATTATACCTGTACTGTGACATCACTGTGTATTATCCCTGTACTGTGACATCACTGTTTATTATCCCTTTACTGTGACATCACTGTGTATTATACCTGTACTGTGACATCACTGTGTGTATTATCCCTGTACTGTGACATCACCGTGTATTATCCCTGTACTGTGACATCACTGTGTATTATACCTGTACTGTGACATCACTGTGTATTATCCCTGTACTGTGACATCACTGTGTGTATTATCCCCGTACTGTGACATCACTGTGTGTATTATCCCCGTACTGTGACATCACTGTGTGTATTATGCCTGTACTGTGACATCACTGTTTATTATCCCTGTACTGTGACATCACTGTGTGTATTATCTCTGTACTGTGACATCAATGTGTATATTATCCCTGTACTGTGACATCACCGTGTATTATCCCTGTACTGTGACATCACTGTGTATTATCCCTGCACTGTGACCTCACTGTGTGTATTATCCCTGTACTGTGACATCACTGTGTATTATCCCTGTACTGTGACATCACTGTGTATTATCCCTGTACTGTGACATCACTGTGTGTATTATCCCTGTACTGTGACATCACTGTGTGTATTATCCCTGTACTGTGACATCACTGTGTGTATTATCCCTGTACTGTGACATCACTGTATATTATCCCTGTACTGTGACATCACTTTGTATTATCCCTGTACTGTGACATCACTGTGTATTATCCCTGTACTGTGACATCCCTGTGTGTATTATCCCTGTACTGTGACATCACTGTATATTATCCCTGTACTGTGACATCACTGTGTATTATCCCTGTACTGTGACATCACTGTGTATTATCCCTGTACTGTGACATCACTGTGTATTATCCCTGTACTGTGACATCCCTGTGTGTATTATCCCTGTACTGTGACATCACTGTATATTATCCCTGTACTGTGACATCACTGTGTATTATCCCTGTACTGTGACATCACTGTGTATTATCCCTGTACTGTGATATCACTGTGTATTATCCCTGTACTGTGACATCACTGTGTATTATCCCTGTACTGTGACATCACTGTGTGTATTATCCCTGTACTGTGACATCACTGTGTGTATTATCCCTGTACTGTGACATCACTGTGTGTATTATCCATGTACTGTGACATCACTGTGTATTATCCCTGTACTGTGACATCACTGTGTATTATCCCTGTACTGTGATATCACTGTGTATTATCGCTGTACTGTGACACCACTGCTGTACTGTGCTGGGTCTCTTCATCCAATCACTGCAGACTGCTCTGTAACCCCCCTCCTCTCTTGCTGCAGTCTGATAGGACAGGAGTGAGCACAGATCAGTGCTAGTCCCGCCCTCACTTTCTGGACTTTGTCCCAGCCTGTGCTTCAGCTGGGACAAAGCTGATACTGCAGCCGAACAGGATTATATTATGTATGGTATGGGGACCCCTGGTGGTGTTTTTTTTTTTTTTTTTTTTAAATAAACCATGATTTCTATATAAAAAGAAATAACATTTTATTATGAAGTACGCTAGAAGGTTAACGTTTTGCACATTTAAGCAATTCAGCAGTATAGTCTGTACTTGCCTTAACTTTTACTTGAAGCTGGTAAATGTTTATGCTCATTCTGGGGTCTAGCCTTTCTAGTTACGCCCTTTTGTACGGTACCTTCAGGCAATGTTCACACTGAGTTTGATGTGTAAGTTAGGCGTATACACCAGGAAATGTTCCACACCCATACCCGAAAGTGTCATTATTGCCTATAATGGACTGTAGAGATTCCAAAAGAAAGTTCTTTAGACATACGCCCGGCTGGCATGTGTCGGCGTATCTCTTTTGTTTTTTTTTTAACTATTCCGTAGAGAGTCGGCAACTGACCTTCTGAATGTAGAGGTTTCCCCACCATCTTCTCCCGCCCAAAAAAAAAAAGGGATATGTGGTTATAAAAATAAAAAAAACCTTGCAGCGAAGAAAGATAAAAAAATTAAATGTGAACAGAGCCGTAATATTAGTTTTGTCTGTAAGACAATTTTTGAGACCCAGATAGACCTGTTTAGGTTTTTCAGGCACTTTTAGGGCAATAGCTACATAGTCACATTTATGTAGTTGCTCGTAAGTTTTGGTAAAATTGAGACTTTACTATGATGCAACCTAAATGTTTCCTAGTGGGTGATGGGGTCGCAGGCAAGTTTAAATACAAATTATCATCAAAAACTTAAAGGGTCACGTTTTCATGAAGCTTGAAGGCCACCAAAAATTGCCATGTACAGTCAGGGCTGGTGCAAGGATTTTGGCCACCCTAAGCAAAAGCTAATTTTGCCACCAAATTGACTCCGCCCATTGGCCCACCATTTGACACCCCCACCATACTACTGGGGTGACACACTGTTACAAACCTCTTCCTCATGTAATCTCCTTACTTCTAGGGTGACACACTGTAACAAACCTCCTCCTCATGTAATCTCCTTACTACTAGGGTGACACACTGTAACAAACCTCCTCCTCATGTAATCTCCTTACTACTAGGGTGACACACTGTAACAAACCTCCTCCTCATGTAATCTCCTTACTTCTAGGGTGACACACTGTAACAAACCTCCTCCTCATGAAATCTCCTTACTACTGGGGTGACACACTGTAACAAACCTCCTCCTCATGTAATCTCCTTACTACTGGGGTGACACACTGTAACAAACCACCTCCTCATGTAATCTCCTTACTACTGGGGTGACACACTGTAACAAACCTCCTCCTTATGTAATCTCCTTACTACTAGGGTGACACACTGTAACAAACCTCCTCCTCATGTAATCTCCTTACTACTGGGGTGACACACTGTAACAAACCACCTCCTCATGTAATCTCCTTACTACTGGGGTGACACACTGTAACAAACCTCCTCCTCATGTAATCTCCTTACTACTGTGTTGACACACTGTAACAAACCCCCTCCACATGTAATCACCTACTACTGGGGTGAAACGTTAAATAAAAAAAGACGCATACTGTAAATGTAAATAAAACATATAAAAAAGACACATATTGTAAATTTAAATAAAAAAACGCATATAAATGTACTTTAAAAATGTAAATAAAAAAAACCTGTCATATAAATGTAAATAAAAAAGACACATACTGTCAATTTAAATTTCAAAAACAGTCATATAAATGTAAATAATACTGGTCTAAATCATCAATGTTTTTGATATGATTATATCCTTTTTCTTAAAGGTTTTTATTTTTCTTAAACTGACAGTTTTTGCTGGATAAATATCCCATAATTCCACAAATCCTTTTAGCCCTTTTTTTTGGATTCAGTTCCTTTTTTTCCGCCCTCCATGATTGACATTTAAATGGCTCTTTAGCATCGTATTACCTCCGAAGCACTTGACACAATCGCAAACCTTTCAGACGGGCGGTATTAAAGTGACATTATGGAAGCATTTTTTATTACTCATATTTGAGGTTATATATACAGATATATCCTTCTTGTCTGTAATAGACTATCAAATCCTTAAAGGAACACTTTTGGTGTGGTTTATAATTCAGTCTTCGGTGCATGAAAAAAAAAAAGGGGGCTCGGGGGGCGACTAGTGATGTCCATTTAGCCAATAAATCTGTCGTCGCTGACTGATTTCCATTTCCTGTGAAATAAACAAATTACTATTGGTTTCGTTCAAGCGGCAGACGGGGGCGAAGCACAAACCCCCCCTCTTGTGTCTCAACCACTCCAATGAATTAGGGAGAAAAATGGCAGCCGGACGGCAACAGAAGGAGCCTCTATCCTCTCACACCTGTTAGAAAATAGGCCGGAGATTTCCAGAATGTAACCAAGAATTCAAACACGTCTTAAGTCAATGCTTTGAGGAAGAGAGCTTAGGAGCGGCCAAAACCTAAATCCTTAGGAGTATAGCGAGTCCTCGCAAATATCCACTAGGAATCAACCATAGCACTGTACCCCCGATCCGGCATGATGACTTTCCCAGCACAGGTGAACGGTTTTTATGAGGAGCAATTCATGCGCCGCGCCATAAAACAGATCAGCTTAGACTCGTCTGGTAGAAACTTCAGAAGTTCAAGTCGCCTTAAAAAGAACCTTTGTGTCCTGTGCACATAAACCCGCTTTGTAGGATCGTATGTCTCCTTTTTTATTAGCCCATAAACTCTTTTTATTATTATTGCATTTTTTTTCCATTAATTTTATAATTTAACTTTTTGTGTATATATATATATATATATATATATATATATATATATATATGTGTATATATATATATATATATATATATATATATATATATATATATATAATTTTATATATTTATTATAGATATACCATATTTAGAATTTGGTATTTCAGATATAATTTAAATTTTTTTTATGTAATGATACTTAACAGAAAATAGTGGCATTTTTTTAAATTCATAATATGTTTAAAATTTAGGTAGCATTTTCGGACATATTTTCAATATTATTTTATATTTATTTGAAATAATATTTTAAAGGAATTATTAGATGCAAGTTAGTGCAATGAAATTATTTTAACTGCTTTTAATTTAAAAAAAAAAAAGGATAAAATAATGTAATGATATAAGAATCATTTTAGTACCTAGATACAAGATTTTAATCATGTGTTTTATTTGTTAATTTTGGCTTCTTGAAGAAAAAAGAACTTTATTAAAATGTTTCCTTTCACTCTATATTGCTATTTGAGTCCTCATTTTGGGTACATATATGGTAATTCAGTAATTCAATAAATTAAAATAATTTATTAAAAAAACATTTTTTTGTGCGTGTAGGGGGGGTTGTGTGTGCTATAAAAAATCAATTCCATCTCTTTTTTTCCATAATTTTTTTCTTTTTATTCTACCTTCAAAATTCATAGAGGGCACAACTTTATTGTACAGATCAAGATGAATGTGGGGATACACAGAGAGTATATTTTGTAAAAAAAATTTTGAATTTGATTAAATATCATTTTATTTTAAATAATTGTGTACTTCTTTAAAAGAGTACCTGTCATATCCCAAAATGTTATTTAGTACCTAATCCTGATCATATTCATATACTTTTTATGTGTCTAGCACTTATATTTCTCTCACAAATTCCTTTGCTCTGTTGTTGACTTGGTTTGTTAATCTAGTCTTTGGAGGGAGCGTGTACTCACCATGCATTCACTTCCTCCCTGAGTCTGCTGTGCTATGCTGGCTCACTTCATCCAATCACTGTAACCCCCTCCTCTCTGTTTTCTTGCTGCAGTGTAAAAGGACAGGAGTGAGCACAAAGGAGTGCAAGTCCCACCTTCACTCGCAGGCTCTTGTTCCAGCCTGTGCTTCAGCTGGGACAAAGGTGATGCTGCAGCCAGACAGGATTATGTTCTGGGTGGTATGGGGACCCCTAGTGGTGTATTTCTATAAAAAGGAAATAACATTTTCTTATGAAGTATATTAGAAAGGTTAATGTTTTGCCAAGATGCAGAACATATAAAAAAAAGTTTTCAAATCCGTCAGTGCCCATTTAACCCCTTAATGACCCAGCCATTTTTTATTTATTTTTTTGGCTCAGGTTTTCTTTGCTCCTCACATTCTAAGTCCCATAGCTTTTTTTTTTTTTTCCACTGACTACGTTTTATTAGGGCTTCATATTTGCGGGACAAGTTGTACTTTTCATTGGCATACTTTATTTTATCATATAAAGTATTACGGAGCCAGAAAAAAATATATACAAGGCAAAATTGCAAAAATATGGAATTGCACAATTTTGTGGGGCACTAATTCTTTCAGGGTTCACAATATGGTAAATCTGACATGATATTTTTTTTTATGAGTCAGTAACATTCCAATGATACCAAACTTGGATAATTTTTGTTTCGTTTTAAGGTAAAAAAGAAATTGAAAACTTGAAAAATAAAAAATAAAGTTTGTTCAATGCCATGTTCTGACCCCTATAACTTTTATATTTTTCCCACCTACGGAGCTATATTAGGGATTATTTTTTGGTGCCATAACCATAATTTTTAACGGTACAACTTTTGCGTATCTATGACTTTTTAATCACTTTTTATAAATCAGCAACTTTGGCATTTCGATTTTTTTTGTGTTTGCGCCTTTTACTGTGCAGCAGAAACATAATTTAATAGTTTGAACAATTATGCTCGCAGCAATACCAAATATGTTTATTTTTATTTATTTTTTACAGTGCTTTATTCGAAAAATTGGAAAATGTGGCTGATTTGAACTTTTATTGTGGAGGTGAATTTTTGTCATATTTAAAAGCATTTATTTTATTTTTTTAACTTTTTTTTTTTTTGCACATTGTTTGACTCCCCTAGAGGCCTTTCATAAGCCATCATTAGATGGCTTACATAGATCAATGTAATGCTATTGCAGCCTTAACCTGTTGGGAACAGAGGGCGTACCTGCCGTGGTCTCGCGTCGACCCTGGCTAATAGCGCGCGGCACTGATTGTGGTGCCGCGCGCTATTAACCCTTTAGTTGAACACCGCGTCTAAAATGAAAGTAAACTGCTCCCAGCTAGCTAAGTGGGCTGTTCGGGATCGCCGCGGCATCCTGAACAGCTGTAGGACAGCGGGAGGGTCCCCTACCTTCCTCCTCGCTGTCCGATCGCCAAATGGCTGCTCAGTGCCTGAGATCCAGGCATGAGCAGTCAAGCGGCAGAATCATTGATCAACGGTTTCCTATGAGAAACCATTGATCAATGAAAAGATCAGTTTGTGCAGTGTTATAGCCCCTTATGGGATAACAATGATCAATGTAATTGATCAATGTGTGCAGTATTATAGCCCCCTATGGGATAACAATGATCAGTATAAGAGATCAGTGTGTTCAGTGTTATAGTCTCCTATGGAAGCTATAACACTGCAAAAAATAAGTGAAAAAAAAATTTGAATAAAGATCATTTAACCCCTTCCCTAATAAAAGTTTGAATCACCCCCCTTTTCCCATTTAAAAAAAACAAACAGTGTAAATAAAAATAAACATATGTAATATCGCTGCGTGCAGAAATGTCCGAATTATAAAAATATATCATTAATAAAACCGCACTGTCAATTGCGTACGTGCAAAAAAATTCAAAAGTCCAAAATAGTGTATTTTTGGTCACTTTTTATACCATGAAAAAAATTATAAAATGTGATCAAAAAGTCCGATCAATACAAAAATGGTACTGCTAAAAACTTCAGATTATAGCGCAAAAAAATGTTATAGGGGTCAGAAGATGACAATTTTAAACGTATACATTTTCCTGCATGTAGTTATAATTTTTTCCAGAAGTGCGACAAAATCAAACCATTATAAGTAGGGGATCATTTTAATCGTATGGACCTACAGAATAAAGAAAAGGTGTCATTTTTACCAAAAAATGTACTGCGTAAACACAAAATGGTGTTTTTTTCTTCAATTTTGTCGCACAATGATTTTTGTTCTGTTTCGCCGTAGATTTTTGGGTAAAATTACTGATGTCATTACAAAGTAGAATTGGTGGCACAAAAAATCAGCCATCATATGGATTTTTAGGTGCAAAATTGAAAGGGTTATGATTTTTTAAAGGTAAGGAAGAAAAAACGAAAGTGCAAAAACTAAAAAACCCTTCGTCCCCAAGGGGTTAAGCAATCGTCGATCCACCGAGGACTAGGAAGTCCCTGTTCTTCCCCAGCAACCCATGCAGCCCATGATTACATTGCGGAGCTGCAGATGGGACCACTAGACCCCAGGGATTACTAGCATTTAAACGATACCTGTTAGGATCTTGTTAAATTTTACAATCCTCACAGGTCACTGCCCCATCGTGATAAACCACCCCCTGCCTTTATTTTTATTATTTTTTTAGTTTTCTACCTTGATATTGCTCTGTATTTTCTGTTCAGTCTCAGTCAGATTCACAGACTGGGAAGGGGCGTTCCCCAGCAGGCGTGACATTATCTGAAGCCATACAGGGGAGAACTTCCTCTCTCATTCTGCTACACACAGCCCAGAGCAGTTCAGTGTGAGATGAGCTATGATTGGCTAAGGCTGCAACCCCCCCCCACCCCACCCCACCCCCCTTAGCACTCCGGACTTAATTTCCTGATTTTGGACTTCTGCCAGGCCAGCAGGAGTCCAAAGACTGTGCAAGAGATGGGGGGGGGGGGGGATGTGCTCTGAACAAGTAGGGAGACACCTAGTGGCAGCTTTTTTAAACACAAATAAAACACAGAAAACTTCATTTTTATTTTTTGTCAAATATATTTTTATTCAGTTTCAAAATAGGTGTATATGCAAAGCAATTACCAATACAACATGACAACAGTAGACACAACACGCGTCTAGGAACATCTCTGAAATAAGAATTATTTACCATAATAAAACATGAGGAGTGACTCGGTAAAGTCACCAAACTTCAATAATGAGACAAGCTCCACAAAGTGGAGGAGATAAAAGAAAAGCAGATTATATCAGGGGAGGTGGGGGAAAAGGGGGGGGGGGGGGTGGTGGAGGTGGATCAAAAGCGAGAAAGGAGGAGAGAGGGAAAGAAAGAAAGAACAACAGACTCCTGGGAGAAATAAGTGTACATTTTAGGGTGGGAATAATGAGCATGCACATAGCTTACAACGTAACTGGGTATGGAACCCACTTATAACCCCGTCAAGGACCCAACCTGGATGAGAAAATAGCACAAAATGGGTGAGAATGCGGGCCCAGACCATACAGGACATATAAAAGCAATCAACAGCACTTCTTAGGTTTCGCGCATCGTGGAGTATGTGAGCCAGGGGGACCAGACGGTCATATATTTGTTGTGTGTTCGTTCAGCCCTACTCGACATCTCTTCGAAGCGGCATATCTGGTGAACCTTTGACTCCCATTCCTCAACGCTCGGAGGGATTGGGCTTAGCCATTTCAGAGGGATCAATGATTTAGCGGCTGAGAGCAGGTGACTAAGCAGAACCTGCTTGTGGGGCTGAAAAATTGGGGAAGGTCTCCCAAGGAGGACCTCTTCAGGTTTGAATGACCATGAGGAGGACAATATAGAATTTATGCTGGCCAGAACGTTATGCCAATACAATTTGAGGGAGGGACAGGTCCACAAGATATGCAAAACTTCATTTTTTTTTAAACAAAGTACATTAGAAAGATTTTTTATCTTCTTTAGCAAAAATTTGTTTTAATGAGAGTGCCCATTTAATGTTTAAATGCCATGATCGCTATTGATCATGACATTTAACCATTTAAATGGCGGACATCGGAGGCCAGCAGGGATCTGCCGGTTATGACGTGGACCCGACCCACGGACTTGTGTCATATTCCTCTCACCCGACCTATGACATACCGGTACGTCATAGGTCGGGAAGGGGTTAAGGAAAAGTTCACACAATACAGAATTTCCAGAAGGAGTAAATCTGGCATGAGACCCTGAGTGTGGCCAGTACCAACTAAAGTTGGCAATGTATGGCAATGTAATCCGGGTGGATTCCACCGAAAGAATGAGCAAGATTATTCTTTCGACAGTGGAATGTCTGCCTCTGAAATTCCGTAGTGTGCACTGTGTAGCAGAATCCCATAACTTCAGTGATAGATCGAGCCTGAAACTATGGTATTCAATCTACAGATTATGTGGAAATCCCTTGTAAGCTTATAGGACTTGCGCCAACTTTGTTGGTTAAACAGCATAGTCTCACCTTGGACGGCAACGCCGAAACCTCAACATATATGCTGCCTGAACCGTAACTGTACTGATCGGTCAAGTAAATTCCTGTGTGAAAAAAATGTAGCTTCACAGAGTATGGAACAAGTAGATATGAGCAAATTATTCGGAAAATATCAAACTTCTTCAGGATTTCAATCCCTCCCCCCCCCCCCCCAAAAAAAAAAGAAAAAATCTGTATATATCCAAATCTGAAACTTTTGTGGTGTCGGATGGGGTAATGTGTGTATTAACCTCTTTGTGATGCCAGGGTGTGGTTGACCTATACACCACCAAAGGTAGACCAGCTTCACCTGTGCCAGGTACTGGGCAAATAATCACTCCGACGCAAGGTTACGGTTAACTGGTATGCTTTACTGAGGTAGACAAGGTGTTAAAGTCCATAGAGCTCAGAGGAGATGCAGGGTGAACTTAGGGAAGCTTATCAGCTTGCTGGGACTTGTAGTTGTAAGTATATTGACTGATGCAGCCACGCTTGAATTTAGTAATTGACAGACTTGACTGACTACTTGGGCTGGACTTCAGCAGAATTCCCCGCTATGTTTAGGTCCTACCGTTGGCTTTGACTTTCACCCACAGTGCAGGGGTTAGCTTGAAGTAGATGCGGGGTTGCTGGAGCAGGCCTCAGGCCTCCTTCAGGAACACTCCACAGACTCCTCAGACTTGTCTTCACTGTACTTCAGCACTGAACTCAAGAGAGCGAGCTGAACCCTGACCTCACTATATAAGGGGGACAGTTTAGAGAGATCTCATTGGTCACTGACAAGCCACCTGTTCACCTTGCATACTCCCCTTAACAACATAGGCTCCTTAGCAACATAGATTTAAGGTAACAGTACATATAAAACACAGTATATTAACTCTTAGGTAACAAGTGCATTCGGTAGTGTAATAAAGTGAGTTCTAGGAATAGGGGACCCATGTCGGACATCGAGCAGTATCTGCCAGCCAGGATGGGCAGAAGTACAGAGGAGTACATGACTCTGTACTGGGTCACCACTCATTTTTGGTCAATCGTACAATACACTTGCTGCCCTTCTAGTGATCAGAGGAGTTAGGTTAGGGTTAAATGGGTGCTCCACATAATAAAAACTTTGCCCCTATCTAAAGGATGAGACATAAGTGTTTGATCACAGGGGTTAGACCGCTGGAACCCAACCCCCCCCCCCCCCCCCCCCCCCAATCTCCGGTATGGGACCATGTCCACTGCTTTTCTACAGCACCTCCCTCGGAGATACACCGGTGCTAAAAAGAAGTGATGGCCTGCTCAGCCAATCACTGGCCGAGATGGGACCCCATCTTGTCACTTCTGTAGAGCATGAGGGCATCTCCAAGAGTGGGGGTCATAGTGCATTGTCTAGAAGCGATGGACCCTGCATAAAGAGGTCCTGCAAAGGAAATTGTGGGGTGGTCCCAATAGTCGTACCCCAGCAATCAGACACTTATGCCTTATCCTTTAGATAGGGGCTACACTTTTGTTTAGATAGGGGCTACACACTGCTGGAAGTTGTAGTTTTGCAACAGCTGGAGGTCCATAGTTTGGAGATAACTTAGTTGTGCTTTCTTGGCATTAAAGAGCTTAAGCGAGTTGGATACAATCCCAGAAGACCTCATGGTGTCATACACAACTTTTCAGGGCAGTAAGGACACTTTTGAATCTAAATCGGATCCAATGGCCGGTTCTACCGAATAGCCATGAGGTTGACAATATCGAGCCATCATTGAGGAGGAACTTTTAAACTCTGAAGAAGGACCTTTTAGACTCTGAATGAGGACCTTCTAGACACTGAAAGAGGACAATTTAGAAACTGAAGGAGGACCTTCTAGACTCTGAAGCAGAACATGTTAAACACTGAAGAAGGACCTTCTAGACACTGAAAGAGGATAATTTAGAAACTGAAGGAGTACCTTCTAGACACTCAAGGAGGATCTTCTAGACACTGAAGGACAACCTCCTAGATACTCTGAGGCTGACACTCTAAGGACACTTTCAAACCTAAATCGAATCCAATGACCGGTTCTACCAAATTGCCATGATGTGAATGATGTGGACACTATAGAGCCATGAGTGAGGAGGACCTGTTAGACTCTGAAAGAGGGCCTGTTAGACTTTGAAGGAGGACCTTCTAGACACTGAAGGAGGACCTTTTAGACTCTGAAGAAGGACCTGTTAGACACTGAATGAGGACCTTCTAGACTCTTTAGAAGGACCTTTAAGACTCTGAAGGAGGACCTTCTAGACTCTGAAGGAGGATCTGTTAGACTTTGAAAGAGGACCTTCTAGACACTAAAGGAGCACCTGTTAGACACTAAAGGAGGACCTTCAAGACTCTGAAGAAGGACCTTTTAGACTCTGAAGGAAGACCTTCTAGACACTGAAAGAGGACAATTTAGACACTCAAGAAGGACCTTCTAGACTCTGAAGCAGGACTTGTAAGACTTTGAAGGAGGACCTTCTAGACACTAAAGGAGGACCTGTTAGACACTGAAGTAGGACCTTCCAGACACTGAAAGAGAACAATTTAGACACTGAAGGAGGACCTTTTAGATACTGAAGGAGGACCTTCTAGACTCTGAGGCTGGCACTGCCCACACCACTTTGAGTATTGTAAATATTTGGCAGTTTTGACCAAAGTATCCAAGGGACTGGTTCTAAGGGCCAAAATGCCCATCTGTCAGAGCCTTAGGTGCGGCACATGGCAGGCGGGTGCCTTGGTATACATTTTGCATAGTCCTTTTTGGCCCGACCACTTTCCCAGGCAGTGATGTATTCATACGTGGAGCAAAGTTTAATATGACATTCTATATCGGCAAATGGCGTGATTACATAAACATAAGGATCATGCACATGGTGGAAGTATTTATGATTAGGTCATAAAGTGGATGGTAGAGGACGGCCCAGGGGACACCAAGCACAATGGCCGACTGTATTATCCAGATTTACAGAGTCCTCCCCTGATGGAGCAGGTGTATGCAGCTGAAAGGAAATCATAAAAATATTATGACCCACGCCCCCCCTATGATTGTATCATACAGTCCATAATACATGTAATGTACATTCTACAGGTTGTAAATAGGACATGCTGCTCCAGTGCCACGATTCACTGAACCTAACACCCGGCAATATGGATGCACTGTGGGTGCGCCATTTATACATAACATTTTTGCACACACTTCTTTGATGGCATTTTATACACATTCAAAGGAATAGTTTTAAGGCTTGAAATTTAATATTAACAAATATGTCAAAATATTTTCTGTCCTTCTATGAATGTTAATTCTTATCTTACATTTAGAGTAGTTATATTTTGTACATGGGAGGCAGTATTATAGTAGTTATATACTTGTATATAGGAGCAGTATTATAGTAATTATATTCTTGTACATAGGAGCAGTATTATAGTAGTTATATTCTTGTATATAGGAGCAGTATTATAGTAGTTATATACTTGTATATAGGAGCAGTATTATAGTAGTTATATTCTTGTATATAGGAGCAGTATTATAGTAGTTATATACTTGTATATAGCAGCAGTATTATAGTAGTTATATTCTTGTATATAGGAGCAGTATTATAGTAGTTATATTCTTGTATATAGGAGGCAGTATTATAGTAGTTATATTCTTGTATATAGAAGCAGTATTATAGTAGTTATATTCTTGTATATAGGAGCAGTATTATAGTAGATATATTCTTGTATATAGGAGGCAGTATTATAGTAGTTATATTCTTGTATATAGGAGCAGTATTATAGTAGTTATATTCTTGTATATAGGAGCAGTATTATAGTAGTTATATTCTTGTATATAGGAGGCAGTATTATAGTAGTTATATTCTTGTATATAGGAGCAGTATTATAGTAGTTATATTCTTGTATATAGAAGCAGTATTATAGTAGATATATTCTTGCATATAGGAGCAGTATTATAGTAGTTATTCTTGTATATAGGAGCAGTATTATAGTAGTTATATTCTTGTATAAAGGAGCAGTATTAAAGTAGTTATATTCTTGTATATAGGAGCAGTATTATAGTAGTTATATTCTTGTATATAGGAGGCAGTATTATAGTAGTTATATTCTTGTATATAGGAGCAGTATTATAGTAGATATATTCTTGCATATAGGAGCAGTATTATAGTAGTTATTCTTGTATATAGGAGGCAGTATTATAGTAGTTATATTCTTGTATATAGGAGCAGTATTATAGTAGTTATATTCTTGTATATAGGAGCAGTATTATAGTAGTTATATTCTTGTATATAGGAGCAGTATTATAGTAGTTATGTTCTTGTATATAGGAGCAGTATTCTAGTAGTTATATTCTTGTATATAGGAGCAGTATTATAGTTGTTATAGTCTTGTATATAAGAGCAGTATGATAGTAGTTATATTCTTGTATATAGTGGCAGTATTATATTAGTTATGTTCTTGTATATAGGAGCAGTATTATAGTAGTTATATTCTTGTATATAGGAGCAGTATTATAGTAGTTATATTCTTGTATATAGTGGCAATATTATAGTAGTTATATTCTTGTATATAGTGGCAGTATTATAGTAGTTATATTCTTGTGTATAGTGGCAGTATTATAGTAGTTATATTATTGTATATAGTGGCAGTATTATAGCAGTTATATTCTTGTATATAGTGGCAGTATTATAGTAGTTATATTCTTGTATATAGGAGCAGTATTATAGTAGTTATGTTCTTGTATATAGGAGCAGTATTCTAGTAGTTATATTCTTCCATATAGGAGCAGTATTATAGTAGTTATAGTCTTGTATATAAGAGCAATATGATAGTAGTTATATTCTTGTATATAGGAGCAGTATTATATTAGTTATATTCTTGTATATAGGAGCAGTATTATAGTAGTTATATTCTTGTCTATAGGAGCAGTATTATAGCAGTTATATTCTTGTATATAGTGGCAGTATTATAGTAATTATATTCTTGTATATAGGAGCAGTATTATAGTAGTTATATTCTTGTATATAGAAGCAGTATTATAGTAGTTATATTCTTGTATATAGGAGCAGTATTATATTAGTTATATTCTTGTATATTGGGGCAGTATTATAGTAGTTATATTCTTGTATATAGGAGCAGTATTATAGTAGTTATATTCTTGTATATAGAAGCAGTATTATAGTAGTTATATTCTTGTATATAGGAGCAGTATTATAGTAGTTATATTCTTGTATATAGGAGCAGTATTATAGTAGTAATAGTCTTGTATATAAGAGCAGTATTATAGTAGTTATATTCTTGTATATAGGAGCAGTATTATAGTAGTTATATTCTTGTACTGTACATATACACACACATAGACCTACATATATACACACACATACACCCGTATATACACACACATACATATATACATACACGCATACACACACGCACATGCATACAACCATATTTCTGTAATGATTATGAATGTGGCCCTGATGATATACAATGTAGTCTCCTGGCAGCGGCATGTATTACTGATGTCCTCGCTCTGTAGTGATGTCTTCACTTTCATACATCTGGCTGTTAATTCATTTTGTCGTCCTGGAATGTGTGTGATGGATTCTCTCGGTTTTACATACCCGCCATGCCAAAGTTTTGACTTCATGAATGAAATTACAACAGTCATAGCAGCGGAATAAAGAGTCTCCTCGGCAGCGATCCGTCACCGCAGCAGCTTCACTCTGTGTATCAGGGACTTTGATCGCAGATATCAATATTCTGTAACCTTTGGAATCTTTTCTTCTGTGCATTGTGTCACAAGTTCAGCTGAAATAAACATTGAGCAACAGATTGTTCAACTACAAGCTGAGCAGAATAGGAGTTTATTATATATTTACATATAAATGTATTGGATATGTTTAGTACAATTCCTTTACTCTGTTATTAATTGCACCTGATTGGGGCAGATGGTCTCATATTCTGGTTTATCTATGAATGTAGCTGTCAATGTTACATGTTCTTGATAGCTTTATAGTTCTCTTTTGGGATAGAGGTGTACAAAGCAGAGGTGAAGCTAAGGGCGCGCGGGCCCTAGAGCAAAAAGTTACGCTTGGGCCCCCCATACCCTAATGATCTGTACCACCATGTCCCTAATGATCTGTACCACCATGTCCTAATGATCTGTACCACCATGTCCCTAATGATCTGTACCACCATGTCCTAATGATCTGTACCACCATGTCCTAATGATCTGTACCACCATGCCCCTAATGATCTGTACCGCCATGTCCTAATGATCTGTACCACCATGTCCTAATGATCTGTACCACCATGTCCTAATGATCTGTACCACCATGTCCCTAATGATCTGTACCACCATGTCCTAATGATCTGTACCACCATGTCCTAATGATCTGTACCACCATGTCCCTAATGATCTGTACCACCATGTCCTAATGATCTGTACCACCATGTCCCTAATGATCTGTACCACCATGTCCTAATGATCTGTACCACCATGCCCCTAATGATCTGTACCACCATGTCCTAATGATCTGTACCACCATGTCCTAATGATCTGTACCACCATATCCTAATGATCTGTACCACCATGTCCCTAATGATCTGTATCACCATGTCCTAATGATCTGTACCACCATGTCCTAATGATCTTTACCACCATGTCCCTAATGATCTGTACCACCATGTCCTAATGATCTGTACCACCATGTCCTAATGATCTGTACCACCATGTCCTAATGATCTGTACCACCATATCCTAATGATCTGTACCACCATGCCCCTAATGATCTGTATCACCATGTCCTAATGATCTGTACCACCATGTCCTAATGATCTTTACCACCATGTCCCTAATGATCTGTACCACCATGTCCTAATGATCTGTACCACCATGTCCTAATGATCTGTACCACCATGTCCTAATGATCTGTACCACCATCTCCCTAATGATCTGTACCACCATGTCCTAATGATCTGTACCACCTTGCCCTAATGATCTGTACCACCATGTCCTAATGATCTGTACCACCATGTCCCTAATGATCTGTACCACCATGTCCTAATGATCTGTACCACCATGTCCTAATGATCTGTACCACCATGTCCTAATGATCTGTACCACCATGCCCCTAATGATCTGTATCACCATGTCCTAATGATCTGTACCACCATGTCCTAATGATCTGTACCACCATGCCCCTAATGATCTGTATCACCATGTCCTAATGATCTGTACCACCATGTCCCTAATGATCTGTACCACCATGTCCCTAATGATCTGTACCACCATGTCCTAATGATCTGTACCACCATGTCCTAATGATCTGTACCACCATGTGCTAATAATCTGTACCATCGTGGCCTAATGATCTGTACCACCATGTACTAATGATCTGTACCACCATGTCCTAATGATCTGTACCACCATGTCCTAATGATCTGTACCACCATGTCCTAATGATCTGTACCACCATGCCCCTAATGATCTGTACCACCATGTCCTAATGATCTGTACCACCATGCCCCTAATGATCTGTACCACCATGTCCCTAATGATCTGTACCACCATGTCCTAATGATCTGTACCACCATGTCCTAATGATCTGTACCACCATGTGCTAATAATCTGTACCATCGTGGCCTAATGATCTGTACCACCATGTACTAATGATCTGTACCACCATGTCCTAATGATCTGTACCACCATGTCCTAATGATCTGTACCACCATGTCCTAATGATCTGTACCACCATGTCCCTAATGATCTGTACCACCATGTCCTAATGATCTGTACCACCATGTCCTAATGATCTGTACCACCATGCCCCTAATGATCTGTACCACCATGCCCCTAATGATCTGTATCACCATGTCCTAATGATCTGTACCACCATGTCCCTAATGATCTGTATCACCATGTCCTAATGATCTGTACCACCATTTCCTAATGATCTGTACCACCATGTCCCTAATGATCTGTACCACCATGTCCCTAATGATCTGTACCACCATGTCCTAATGATCTGTACCACCATGTCCTAATGATCTGTACCACCATGCCCCTAATGATCTGTACCACCATGCCCCTAATGATCTGTATCACCATGTCCTAATGATCTGTACCACCATGTCCTAATGATCTGTACCACCATGTCCTAATGATCTGTACCACCATGTCCTAATGATCTGTACCACCATCTCCCTAATGATCTGTACCACCATGTCCTAATGATCTGTACCACCATGTCCTAATGATCTGTACCACCATCTCCCTAATGATCTGTACCACCATGTCCTAATGATCTGTACCACCATGCCCTAATGATCTGTACCACCATGTCCTAATGATCTGTACCACCATGCCCCTAATGATCTGTACCACCATGTCCTAATGATCTGTACCACCATGTCCCTAATGATCTGTATCACCATGTCCCTAATGATCTGTATCACCATGTCCCTAATGATCTGTACCACCATGTCCCTAATGATCTGTACCACCATGTCCCTAATGATCTGTACCACCATGTCCTAATGATCTGCACCACCATGTCCTAATGATCTGTACCACCATGTCCTAATGATCTGTACCACCATGTCCTAATGATCTGTACCACCATGTCCTAATGATCTGTACCACCATGTCCCTAATGATCTGTATCACCATGTCCCTAATGATCTGTACCACCATGTCCTAATGATCTGTACCACCATGTCCCTAATGATCTGTATCACCATGTCCCTAATGATCTGTATCACCATGTCCCTAATGATCTGTACCACCATGTCCCTAATGATCTTTACCATCGTGTCCTAATGATCTGTACCACCATGTCCTAATGATCTGTACCACCATGTCCCTAATGATCTGTACCACCATGCCCCTAATGATCTGTATCACCATGTCCTAATGATCTGTACCACCATTTCCTAATGATCTGTACCACCATGTCCTAATGATCTGTACCACCATGTCCCTAATGATCTGTACCACCATGTCCTAATGATCTGTACCACCATGTCCTAATGATCTGTACCACCATGTCCTAATGATCTGTACCACCATGTCCTAATAATCTGTACCACCATGTCCTAATGATCTGTACCACCATGTCCTAATGATCTGTACCACCATGTCCTAATGATCTGTACCACCATGCCCCTAATGATCTGTACCACCATGTCCCTAATGATCTGTACCACCATGTCCTAATGATCTGTACCACCATGTCCTAATGATCTGTACCACCATGTGCTAATAATCTGTACCATCGTGGCCTAATGATCTGTACCACCATGTACTAATGATCTGTACCACCATGTCCTAATGATCTGTACCACCATGTCCTAATGATCTGTACCACCATGTCCTAATGATCTGTACCACCATGCCCCTAATGATCTGTACCACCATGTCCTAATGATCTGTACCACCATGCCCCTAATGATCTGTACCACCATGTCCCTAATGATCTGTACCACCATGTCCTAATGATCTGTACCACCATGTCCTAATGATCTGTACCACCATGTGCTAATAATCTGTACCATCGTGGCCTAATGATCTGTACCACCATGTACTAATGATCTGTACCACCATGTCCTAATGATCTGTACCACCATGTCCTAATGATCTGTACCACCATGTCCTAATGATCTGTACCACCATGTCCCTAATGATCTGTACCACCATGTCCTAATGATCTGTACCACCATGTCCTAATGATCTGTACCACCATGCCCCTAATGATCTGTACCACCATGCCCCTAATGATCTGTATCACCATGTCCTAATGATCTGTACCACCATGTCCCTAATGATCTGTATCACCATGTCCTAATGATCTGTACCACCATTTCCTAATGATCTGTACCACCATGTCCCTAATGATCTGTACAACCATCTCCCTAATGATCTGTACCACCATGTCCTAATGATCTGTACCACCATGTCCTAATGATCTGTACCACCATGTCCTAATAATCTGTACCACCATGTCCTAATGATCTGTACCACCATGTCCTAATGATCTGTACCACCATGTCCTAATGATCTGTACCACCATGTCCTAATGATCTGTACCATCGTGTCCTAATGATCTGTACCACCATGTCCTAATGATCTGTACCACCATGTCCTAATGATCTGTACCACCATGTCCCTAATGATCTGTACCACCATGTCCTAATGATCTGTACCACCATGTCCTAATGATCTGTACCACCATGTCCTAATGATCTGTACCACCATGCCCCTAATGATCTGTATCACCATGTCCTAATGATCTGTACCACCATGTCCCTAATGATCTGTACCACCATGTCCTAATGATCTGTACCACCATTTCCTAATGATCTGTACCACCATGTCCCTAATGATCTGTACAACCATCTCCCTAATGATCTGTACCACCATGTCCTAATGATCTGTACCACCATGTCCTAATGATCTGTACCACCATGTCCTAATGATCTGTACCACCATGTGCTAATAATCTGTACCATCGTGTCCTAATGATCTGTACCATCGTGTCCTAATGATCTGTACCACCATGTCCTAATGATCTGTACCACCATGTCCCTAATGATCTGTACCACCATGTCCTAATGATCTGTACCACCATGTCCTACTGATCTGTACCACCATGTCCTAATGATCTGTACCACCATGCCCCTAATGATCTGTACCACCATGCCCCTAATGATCTGTATCACCATGTCGTAATGATCTGTACCACCATGTCCTAATGATCTGTACCACCATGTCCTAATGATCTGTACCACCATGTCCCTAATGATCTGTACCACCATGTCCCTAATGATCTGTACCACCATGTCCTAATGATCTGTACCACCATGTCCTAATGATCTGTACCACCATGTCCCTAATGATCTGTATCACCATGTCCCTAATGATCTGTACCACCATGTCCTAATGACCTCTACCACCATGCCCCCAATGATCTGTACCACCATGTCCTAATGATCTGTACCACCATCTCCCTAATGATCTGTACCACCATGTCCTAATGATCTGTACCACCATGTCCTAATGATCTGTACCACCATCTCCCTAATGATCTGTACCACCATGTCCTAATGATCTGTACCATCATGCCCTAATGATCTGTACCACCATGTCCTAATGATCTGTACCACCATGCCCCTAATGATCTGTACCACCATGTCCTAATGATCTGTACCACCATGTCCCTAATGATCTGTATCACCATGTCCCTAATGATCTGTATCACCATGTCCCTAATGATCTGTACCACCATGTCCCTAATGATCTGTACCACCATGTCCCTAATGATCTGTACCACCATGTCCTAATGATCTGCACCACCATGTCCTAATGATCTGTACCACCATGCCCTAATGATCTGTACCACCATGTCCTAATGATCTGTACCACCATGTCCTAATGATCTGTACCACCATGTCCTAATGATCTGTACCACCATGTCCCTAATGATCTGTACCACCATGTCCTAATGATCTGCACCACCATGTCCTAATGATCTGTACCACCATGTCCTCATGATCTGTACCACCATGTCCTAATGATCTGTACCACCATGCCCCTAATGATCTGTACCACCATGTCCTAATGATCTGTACCACCATGTCCTAATGATCTGTACCACCATGTCCCTAATGATCTGTACCACCATGTCCTAATGATCTGTACCACCATGTCCCTAATGATCTGTATCACCATGTCCCTAATGATCTGTACCACCATGTCCCTAATGATCTGTACCACCATGTCCCTAATGATCTGTACCACCATGTCCTAATGATCTGTACCACCATGTCCTAATGATCTGTACCGCCATGTCCTAATGATCTGTACCACCATGTACGACCAGCAGGACATGATGGGAGTTGTAGTTATGTGTTATCTGGAGAGAACAGTTTGGGGAAAATTGACCCTAAGTAACTTACCCCTTGGTAATACTCACCTGTCCCAGCTCCCACGCCTCTCTGGCTCCTCTGGTCAGGTCTGGATACTGTGGATGCTCAAATGTTTTCACCATTTGGGATCTGGACCCCGCCTACTCTGATTAGCTAGAATAAGCTCTATAGAATCATGAGGCTGATCATTTATTACCCTTTATGTGATTTTCTAAGCTAAAAAGTCAGTGCACCTATGTGTTTGTTTGCAAAATGGCTGGCAGTCTGCTGCACTATGTGGTGCCGTCATATTATGTCAAAGAACTTGGTACCAAGAATGAGGGTTCCTGGCTTCCATTTGCATAGGGAGAAGGTGTCAGTCAGCAGGGGGCATCTAACCCTACCATAGCAAGATGCAGGGTATTGTGGTGCTTAATCACAAACTCATTTTGTCACCAACAGGGTGTGCTTGTGTGGTCAGTGATGCGCATATTTGGTAAATAAGCAGAGGGACAGCCCCCAAGGAGTTAACTGGTGGACTGGAAGGTGCCTGTGAAAAACAAAGGCCTGGGAAAAATTGTGAGGAGTATATTTCTGGTTAGCTGCTGTTATAAGGGCGATGTATACTAGATTTGGCACCCATGGATTCAGAGCATATGGGAGAGTAAATGCCAAAGGGGTTGTCCCAAAAATTAAAGTTATCACCTATCCACAGCATAGGTCAATACTACCTGATCAGTGGGGTTCTGACTAGCCATAAGAATGGTGGTCTGTAGTCCCCTGACATGCTCATTTATTCTCTATAGGACTTCTGAACATAGCAGAGTTTAACATTTGGATTTATTAGGCAGTCCCATAGGGCTTGTGTAGGGAAATGCTGCAGTACCTTGCACCACCACTACTAATAGTATGGCAGTGTAGGCACAAGCGCCGCTAAACATTGAAGGTGCTGACTTGCTGGCATGCAGGCCTGGTGCAAGGATTTTTGCCACCCTAGGGGAAGCTGATTTTACTGCCCCTTGACCCCGCCCATTGGCTCCTCCCGATGTATAAAGGCGTGTGCGATGTCAGGATGTTGGAAGGTGGTGCTGCGCTCCTCCAGCAGGCTGAAAAATTCAGATTATATAGTACGGGTGGGGGATTTGCTTAATGGGCAGGTGCTTCGGTTGGGTGGGGCTTCAGATGCTGGTGAACTTTATTGCAACGGGCAGAGTGGTGCCCCTATCAAGAGTATGCTCTAGGCGGCTGCCTATTTTGCCCATAGGCAGAGCCGGCCCTGCTGGCATGATTGTGGAGGCCCCTTCAAACAGTTGATTGGTGGGGGAGGTAGGAAGCCGGACCCCTTTACATGGTTGGACAAGCCCTTTTAAATGGGGTTATCCATGATCAGAAAAACAGCTGTTTTTTTCTCCAACAAACAGCACCACCCTGTCCTCAGGTTGTGTGTGGTATTGCAGATAAGTTTCATTGAAGTGAATTGTAATACCACACACACAATCTGAGGACAGGGGTAGCTGTTTATTTAAAAAAAATATATATATTTTCATAGCAAAGGACCTATGGAGTATTCTAATAGCTTCACTATGATTATATTAATAATAAAAATGCAAGTTTTTTCTGCAAAAAAAAAGAAAAGGTTGGTGCTGAAATACAGTAGTAAATGCAATAATTTTAATTACTTGTTTTTTATTTTATTATTATTATTATTATTATTATTATCATTATTGTTGTTATTACAGTAGAATCTCCCAATAGTGGACACTCACTGGGAAAAAAAAAGTGTGGTGCACTGGTAATGGTAAACAGTCCCAGACAGAGGAGTGCGGCACTCACCAGCTCTGTAGTGTTAAAATCCAAATTGATTGTTGATCCATTAAAAAGGTAACGTTCAGGAACGGGAGAAACAAAAGCTCAGTATGGCAACAGCCGTTTCACAGTTAATTCCACTTGCTTAAGTGAAACGGCTGTTGCCATACTGAGCTCCTCAGAGCTTTTGTTTCTCCTGTACCTGTACGTTATCTTAAAAAAAACATGTAAACATCTACCGTAAAGTTTGGGTTAAACCTCCTTAAGGCAATAAGTGCCGCAGTCTTCCGCCTTTTTGCGCTTACATAGCTTGCTGCTCAGAAGAGACATTTTACAGCCGCCTTTTTTCAGATCATATAGGCCTCTTCTCTGAATACCTCATATCTTTTCAGTGCTTGATGATTTCTCTTTATTTTTCCTGAAACATCAATTGCTTTTGTGCCTTTTGCAGGATATTGAGCAATTGTGCCTTTTCCATCTGCAGAAAGATTTTTCTTCCTTCCCATTTGGCATGAAAAACTGTGAGTTGCTTAATAATCGCAAATTTGTTACGAATTTGCAAAATAGCGGTAAAAATAAAGAAGCACAGCCGTAATCAGGATCACTATGCAAATTAATAAATAAACCTGTCCGACTTTGATACCAGACATGTCAAATTATATAAGAAATAAATTAAAGGGGTACTCCGCTGCTAGGCATCTAATCCCCTAGCCTTAGGATAGGGGATAAGATGCCTGATCAGAGGGGGTCCTGCTGCTGTGGCCCCCCGCAAACTCCCGCAGCACCCGGCGTTGTAAACAAACGTTGTAGCCACACCCTCCTTGTGATGTCACGGCTGCACCCCCTCCATTCATGTCTATGGGAGGGGGTGTGTCGGCTCCCATAGACATGAATAGAGGGGGCGTGACGTCACGATCATGGCCTCCGGCTCAGAGTGTTCTGAACAAAATGTTCAGAACGCTGGAGCACCGGAGTACCCCTTTAAACCAAAAAGGGGTTGTCCACTAAACACTATCGTATCCCCTATCTACTAGATAAACAAAACCCACAAAGAAAACTCCTCTCTCAGTAAATCAGGGCCTATGTGCGCTAAATTTTGCAGAATTTTCTAGTGGAATTTTTCCAGCAGATTCATTTAGGAAATTCTGCTGTGTGAACATAATGAAGCCAATTTTATTACCTCTTAGTTATTGGCAAGGAGGAATAATTCACATGGCAAAATCGCCCCATTGGAATCCACATTGAAATTCTGCATGTGTTTAAAGCCTATTAACTTCAATGGGATTCTGCAGTCCTATTCTCACAGCAGAAATTTAGCTGCAGATGTTCCGCAGCTAAAATTCCACAATTCCGCGTTCTGCAAAAATATGTCATGTCTTTTGCGGAATTATGCTGCAACAGCCCATTGAAGTCAAAGGGTTTTTCTTTTTCTCTGCAAAATGTGGATTTCATGCAAATTTTATGAATATGAATAAAAAAAATTCAATGAATAAAACACTTTTTAAACATGCTCTGTGTATTCATGCGGAACTCATATGGACATTCTGTATGAATTCCACATGAATTCTGCACAAATTCCACATATAATTGCAAGATGTGGAATCTCTGCCGTCTGAACATAACCTAACTGTGAACCAGGAAACACACTGGACTCCTATGGTAGATGGAGACAACATCATATGGCGGTCATACAGATATACGCAGAACTCATAACAACTTATAAGGAATCATAGGGTGATATAGATATGGTGATAAATATAGGGATAAATAAGGTAATAAATATGGCAATCAATAAGGTGATAAATATGGTGATAATTATGGGGATAAATATGGGAATAAATATAGTGATAAATATGGCAATAAATAAGGTGATAAATATGGTGATAATTATGGGGATAAATATGGGAATAAATATAGTGATAAATATGGCAATAAATAAGGTGATAAATATGGAGATAAATATGACAATAAATAGGGTGATAAATATGGAGATAAATGTGAGGATAAATATAGTGATACAGTGGGGCAACAAAGTATTTAGTCAGCCACGAATTGTGCAAGTTCTCCCACTTATAAAGATGAGAGACTGTGATTTTCATCATAGGTTATAACCTCAACTATGAGAGACAGAATGAGAAAAAAAATACATAAAATCACATTGTCTGATTTATAAAGAATTTATTTGCAAATTATGGTGGAAAATAAGTATTTGGTCACCTACAAACAAGCAAGATTTCTGGCTCTCAGAGACCTGTAACTTCTTCTTTAAGAGTCTCCTATGTCCTCCACTTGTTACCTGTATTAATGACTCCTGTTTGAACTTGTTATCAGTATAAAAGATACCTGTCCACAACCAAAAACAGTCACACTCCAAACTCCAATATGACCAAGACCAAAGAGCTGTCGAAGGACACCAGAAACAGAATTGTAGACCTGCACCAGGCTGGGAAGACTGAAACTGCAATAGGCAAGCAGCTTGGTGTGAAGAAATCCACTGTGGGAGCAATAATTAGGAAATAGCAGATATACAAGACCACTGATAATCTCCCTCGATCTGGGGCTCCAACCAAGATCTCACCCCATGGTGTCAAAATGATCACAAGAACAGTGAACAAAAATCCCAGAACCACACAGGAGGACCTAGTGAATGACCTGCAGAGAGCTGGGAACAAAGTATCAAAGGCTTCCATCAGTAACACACTACACCGCCAGGGACTCAAATCATGAAGTGCCAAACGTGTCCCCCTGGTTAAGCCAGTACATGTCCGGGCCCGTCTGAAGTTTGCTAGAGAGCATTTGGATGATCCAGAAGAGTATTGGGAGAATGTCATATGGTCAGATGAAACCAAAGTAAAACTTTTTGGTGTAAACTCAACTCGTCGTGTTTGGAGGAGAAAGAATGCTGAGTTGCTGTCAAAGAACACCATACCTACTGTGAAGCATGGGGGTGGAAACATCTTGCTTTGGGGCTGTTTTTATGCTAAGGGACCAGGATGACTGATCCGTGTAAAGGAAAGAATGAATAGGGCCATGTATCATGAGATTTTGAGTGAAAACCTCCTTCCATCAGCAAAGGCATTGAGGATGAAACGTGGCTGGGTCTTTCTGCATGACAAAGATCCAAAACACACCACCCGGGCTATGAAGGAGTGGCTTCATAAGAAGCATTTCAAGGTCCTGGAGTGGCCTAGCAAGTCTCTAGATCTCAACCCCATAGAAAACCTTTGGAGGGAGTTGAAAGTCCGTGTTGTCCAGCGGCAGCCTTAAAAACATCACTGCTCTAGAGGAGATCTGCATGGAAAAACTGTGAGTTGCATAATAATCGCAAATTTGTTACAAATTTGCAAAATAGCGGTAAAAATAAAGAAGCACAGCCGTAATCAGGATCACTATGCAAACTAATAAATAAACCTGTCTGACTTTGATACCAGACATGTCAAATGATATAAGAAATAAATTAAAGGGGTACTCCTCTGCTAGACATCTAATCCCCTATCCTTAGGATAGGGGATAAGATGCCTGATCAGAGGGGGTCCTGCTGCTGGGGCCCCCCGCAATCTCCCGCAGCACCCGGCGTTGTAAACAAACGTTGCAGCCACACCCTCCTTGTGATGTCACGGCTGCACCCCCTCCATTCATGGGATCTGCATGGAGGAATGGGACAAAATACCAGCAACAGTGTGTGAAAACCTTGTGAAGACTTACAGAAAACGTTTGACCTCTGTCATTGCCAACAAAGGGATAAAACAAAGTATCGAGATAAACTTTTGTTATTGACCAAATACTTATTTTCCACCACTATTTGCAAATAAATTCTTTAAAAATCAGACAATGTGATTTTATGGATTTTTTTCTCATTCTGTCTCTCATAGTTGAGGTTATAACCTATGATGAAAATTACAGCCCCTCATCTTTTTAAGTGGGAGAACTTGCACAATTGGTGGCTGACTAAATACTTTTTTGCCTCACTGTAAATATGGAGATAAATATGGAGATATATATGGTGATAAATATGGGGATATATATGGGGATAAATATGGAGATGAATATGGTGATAAATATGGTGATAAATATGGTGATAAATATGGAGATGAATATGGTGATAAATATGGTGATAAATATGGAGATAAATATGGGGATAAATATGGGGATAAATATGGTGATAAATATGGTGATAAATATGGAGATGAATATGGTGATAAATATGGTGATAAATATGGAGATAAATATGGGGATAAATATGGAGATGAATATGGTGATAAATATGGTGATAAATATGGTGATAAATATGGTGATAAATATGGAGATGAATATGGTGATAAATATGGTGATAAATATGGAGATGAATATGGTGATAAATATGGTGATAAATATGGAGATAAATATGGGGATAAATATGGAGATGAATATGGTGATAAATATGGTGATAAATATGGAGATGAATATGGTGATAAATATGGGGATAAATATGGTGATAAATATGGAGATGAATATGGTGATAAATATGGTGATAAATATGGAGATAAATATGGGGATAAATATGGGGATATATATGGTGATAAATATGGAGATGAATATGGTGATAAATATGGGGATAAATATGATGCTATACTGGATCCTCACACCTCACACCCGTACAGAGCGCCAGAGTTTACACATCAGGCAGTAAAGTCACAGCTTCTTATCTCTCCATCTTCCCTTTATAATCTGTTAGTTCCTGAGAAAATGGAATTCGCTGAATTTTTCTTTCCACAAATTTTTTTGGAAAGAAAATAATCACTGAAATAAATGTTTTATGTAGATTTCCATTAAAATAGAAAAATACTTTCCATTGAGCATTAAACTCTGGTCCGAAACTTGGAGGAAAAATAATTCTCGGCTAATAAAGAAATTTCCAGAGAACTACAAGAGATTATTGAAATGATAATTTTTTTGTAAGAATACACTACGGACCTTCTATACAAGAAGAACTTTTGTTAGAAGGATTAGTCCCCTTCAGGTCCACTAGTGTAGGATAAAACATGAAATGATCTATTTCCTATCTATCTATCTATCTCATATCTATCTATCTCATATCTATCTATCTCTATCTATCTATCACATATCTATCTATCTCCTATCTATCTATCTATCTATCTCATATCTATCTATCTATCTATCTCATATCTATCTATCTATCTATCTCATATCTATCTATCTCCTGTCTATCTATCTATCTATCTATCTATATCTCTCATATCTATCTATCTCATATCTATCTATCTCTCTCTCACTGCCATCAGAAATTTTGGGGCCCCTTACACAGCTTGTAGTCGCCCCCCCCCCCCCCCCCCCCCCTTCCCTCACTGGGGCACATGCTGGATTTTACCTTAGTATCGGGCTTAGAGACATAAAATAATATCACCACTCCATATTAGTTCTGCAGTGACTATATAATACCACCATACTGTAAGGAAATAAAAGCCGCTATACGCAGATCAGTATCACTAATAACACCACAATACAAGGGACATATAATTCCGCCACACCATGACCACTACCATGACCACTGACTAACACTGTTATATTGTTATTGAATAAAAACCACTATACAAAAGATCAATGGGGGAGATTTATCAAAACCTGTGTAGAGGGAGAGTGGTGCAGTTGCCCATAGTAACCAATCAGATCGCTTCTTTCATTTTTCACAGATCTATTTAAAAATGAAAAAAACTATGGGCAACTGCACCATTCTTCCTCTACACTTGTTTTGATAAATTTCCCCCAATAACCTCTATATAGGAGTAGATTTGAGCTGTACACAGGGGCTGCAGACCATATAAGTCATTATAGTTATATACTCACAGGGGCGTCTTCTCTGATCGGAGTCGTTGATTTTTCTCTTTCTTCTCCATCTGTCCTGGGTCATCATGAAGATTTCTCCCGATCACAACTCATCTTCACCGAATCTGCCAGACAAACATTTTAGGATTCTCACTACAGCAAAGTCCTCACCTCTATACAAACCGCCTATATGTATTACACTGCCCCATATAGTAGTCTCTTTTGTGCCCTGTGTAGTATTGGGCCCCAAAATTGTCCTCATACATTTTAATGCCCCCTCACATTGCCCCAATATATAGTAATGTCCCTGTACACATCCCCCATACATAATAATGCCCCCTCACATTGACCCCATATATAATAATGCCTTCTTCCATTACCCCCACACATAATAATGCCCCCTCACATGGCCCCACATATAATAATGCCCTCTCACATTGCCCCCATATATAGTAATGTCCCCGTACACATCCCCCATAAATAATAATGCCCCCTCACATGGCCCATATATATATATTAATGCCCCCTCACATGGCCCCTTTATATATTAATGCCCCCTAACATGGCCCCTTTATATATTAATGCCATATCTATCTATCTATGTCATATCTATCTCTCTCATATCTATCTCATATCTATCTATCTATCTATCTCATATCTATCTCATATCTATCTATCTATCTATCTATCTCATATCTATCTATCTCATATCTATCTCTCTCATATCTATCTCATATCTATCTATCTATCTAGCAACAGGAGAATACAGC